>NC_057795.1:245075090-245169816 GCF_018294505.1 Triticum aestivum
TTCGACTTCCCGAATAGGCGAACAGCCAAGCGCAAAGTTTACTAGTACTAGTACTACTAATATAGTCTAAAGGTACGTACTATACTAGTACTAGGAACCGGATGGAGGAGCGTCTGCACTCTTATTATAATTTTAAAATGTGATAAAGCAATCTTCAACACATTTGGTTCTCTTCAAGGGTTCTCGCATGTGATAATGGAAGTTGATTGCATGGAACACTCGCCACAATTCTCGCTTAATTCTGGCTCATATCCTGTTACAAATAGTAGCGCTCGGTAATATTTCCTCTTTCTTGTTATTCAGCATGTAAACAGGTTAGAAAACCTTCCGGCGCATCTTCGTGTGAACTGTACTTGCTGCACTTTGAATGTGGCCGAGAGCTGGCTTGATGAAACACCTCGCTTCCTACTTCTTTTTTTGCGGGGTACCTCGCTTCCTAGTGACCAGTGTCTTGGCTGATCATCCTAAGAATGCTTATATATGAATAAAGCTCTCTCATTTACCCGCAAAAAGATTAAGCCATATTAACCGGAAAGGAGGGAGTATGGACTAGCACTACTTTTTGGTGTGTCCCATCAACTCGCAGAACGAGGAGAAGCTTGCAGGACAAGGTGAAGCTCGCTTACGCCTTTTGACTAATGCAACCTACCCTCGGTGGACATGCATCAGTCCATTCGGTGTCAGATTGTCAGAGGCACACACTGTAGTACCCAACATGCGGAGTACCATCATTGTTGGACTTCACGAAGAGGCGAAGAGCCAAGCGCATTAGTACGAGTAGTATTACTACTAGAACCGCATGGTGGAGCTTTTGTACTCTTATTTTTTTTATCTCTGATAAAGTACACGTTTATTCTAGAGAAGGGAGGAAAACGGCAGCCCAACATGTAATGAATGATATCGATCAACCAACCATGCTCGAATATATCTTGGCCTCCATGCGAACCCGTCTGTGTGTTCTCGCTCCTCGTCTCTCTCAAGGAACGGCGGGTTGGCTCTTTGCCGTCAATTGAGATCGGTTTGCTCACACTCCTGTCCCACATGTCAGTGATATGCCAAGAGGAGGTGCGTTGACCGACTGGCCATACGCGTACTTGGTTTTGAACCTTCATACTACTCCTCCCTCCGTCACAGTTTACAAGGCACGCTTCATTATGATGCATTTCTCTCAATGCATTTCCACAACCAGAGAGACTTTAGACGCGCTTGGTTTAATGCTCAATTAATTAGGGCGTGGTAACCGCAATCAGGTCCACAATTTTCTCTCCATGTACTCTGTACTACTAGGGAGTGGAGTAAGTGCATGCATGTGTGTACCCGGGGTGGAAGCACTGCATGCATGTGTGTACGCATTATTCCCTCTAGTAATAGACGCCGTGCTATAACTAACAATGCTATTTTTCAGGCCGATCGCTAGTCCCCTTGGTCCCACAGATCTTTTTTCCTTTTTCTGAAGCGCGCTGTATAAACAGTGACGGATGGAGTAGTATGAGCGGATTCAAAGAAGAGAGTATTGATGGTTGCTTCTTCAGAGCAACATACAATGGGAAAGGTGGGGCTTACGATTTGACTGCTCATTACTCACTATTAATGCGGCGCAACGACCGGGATGAGTCTCCCATGCGGTTGTGCACTACCCCCTCGGTTCTTAACTATACTCCGGAGTATATTTGTCTTTCTAGAGATTTCAACGAGTGACTACTCAAATATTTGTCTTTTTAGAGATTTCAAATGGACTGGCACATACGGATGTATATACATATTTTAGAGTGTAGATTCTCTCATTTTGATCCGTATGTAGTCACTTGTTGAAATCTCTAGAAAGACGAATGGAATATTTAGGAATGGAGGGAATACACATATGAAGCAAAATGAGTGAATCTACACTCTAAAATATGCCCGTTTGAAATTTGTAAAAAGAAAAATATTTAGGAACGAAGGAGTATAATTTTGTGCATGGCACATGGACCCGGATGATGAAGAGGCTTCTGGCAATGCTATCAAGCTTCCATCATTTGTTTACATAATTGACGTACTATTTCCAGCGAGACATGAAATTGTACAATGGTGTGAGCTTTCAGCTTCTGTTTCGCGTGTCTTGCCATCGATGCTCTTTCGGAAACAATAAAAAACTAACTTCCTTGCTAATGCATGTCAATTATTAGCAGATCAGAGCTAATAATTACATCACAACTGAAGACAGAGTTATGAGAAGGTGTTAAATTAAAACCGATCCATGCTTTCATTGGCAGCAACGTCCCCCCAGCTCTGTCTAAATCAACAAGGCATGTTGGGGAAAAAAGTAGCTGTCTGGAGCATGCAACATTCTGATCATTTTGTGCAGTTCCACTAAAATAGAGCTGAGCGTCCCTGTTCCAAAGATATTAAGTGTGATTATGATAATAGAGGACTGCTGATGAAACAATAAACACATAAATAGAAACCGATCACCTTTGCAGTCTCTCTTAAGACTAACTAGTTGGAGAAGATTAGGCTCGGAGTTGGATGAGGAGGATAGAGCAAAACCAATCTCCCTTTGTGCAGTCACACTGAAATGTAGAGACGTTGCCCATGTGACATTTTAGTACAACTGCACAAAACACTGTTAAGAAAAAAGTGATTTGTGCAGTTCACCAAAAGGTCGCAATAGCAACGAGGTGAAATGGATAGCCCTGTTTGCAAAAAAGAGGTAGAAAGGAAACAATTACTGGCCAATAACAGTTGATGACACATGAGACGACAAAAAAGAAGCATATTCCTTGCCCTAAGGGAAGATAACAACACAGTTGTGTTTGTCTAAAACGGTGTGAGGATGAGAATGCAATATGGAAAGTATGCTGGACGAGCTACGTTTTGGGCAAAGAACTATGGAAGATCCACATGCAGCGACGTGGGAAGACGGGCAGTGGAGCAAGGCCGAAGGGGATACCTGGAGGTCATCGAGATGTAACTAGGTGAGCGGCGGCGGGCGGAATCTGCGAGCAGGTGGCGTAGGCCCTGCCGCGCCGGAGCTTGGTCAGAGAGAATGGAGTGTACCGCAGATCGGGACGTGCTGCCTCGGCACTGTCGAACGGAGAAACAATGCACTCCCTCCCTTTCCCTCGGCGGACGGGATGCGGCCGGATTAGTGACCAACGGTGAGAGAGAGAGAGGCCACCGCACTCCCATTCCCCCGGCGGATAGGATGCGGCTGGATCAGTGACCAACAGTGAGAGAGAGAGAGAGGCCACCGCAGCCTTGTGTGAGATACTCTGAAGAGCGACAAACCAGGCACGCAAGGCTCCATTGTATATAGTGAGCGAACTACCTTTTTCTCCATAAAAATCATTTTATATTCTGTGTACGTGCCATTGAGCGCTATAACTTTATTTAAAATAACGCGGCAACGCGTCAAGTCGAACTTTGTTTCGTGCAGACGTGGTACACGACCTCCCTAGGTAAACAACCGCTACAGGCGGTCAAATTAGCACGTGGGCTGCCATTTCGTAAAGAAATGAGCTCCACCATGTACCCGCGCGGGTGTGGCTGGGCACGAAGCATGAGTACGTGCACAGTGCACCTATTCTCTTCTTGTATACGTACACCACCTATGTGGGGTTGTGTGAGAGAGATACAAACCTAGAGAGATATAGTGTGTGGGTTCTTGAGAGTTTTTTTTGGGGGTTCAATCAAAAAATGTAACATATGCAATGTGTGTGAAATAGAGTCCTGGATATAACATATATATATAGAGGGGGCGATCCACGAGAAGAGAGTGGAGGTATCGCTGGCTTGAGGTGTCCATAGAATCGAAAAGAGGGATGATGTGTGTGTGTGCGTGCGCGATCGATAAAGAGTGCCATCAAATTTGTGTGTGCCCACGTCAAAGATATAGAGTGGCTGGCCTACTGGAACGTGAGAGGGGACATGTGCAGTTTGTCTCTGTGGCATGGATACCTACCTGCAACGCTCGACTATCAGTGTGTGGTGGGGGAAGAGGGAGGCCCAATTAACTATAGAGGTACAATGGCTGGTATATGTGTGGAGGAGGAGAGAGGCCTACCTCATGTATTAAGGAGATCGATCTGCCTCATGTAGTAAGAGAGATCGATCGGCATCCATGCATATGTGCAGGAGAGGAACAAGGTTGGGAGAGAGACAGAGCTAGAGTGTTGGAGGGGGTGGTAGTGGAGTTGCTTCTAACAAATGGTGGGATAGGCTTGCTAGACAAACAGAGGGCATGCCCGCAATATCAATAAGAGAGGAGATGGCTGCTTGTTGTCTGTGCACGTGCGTGTGAGAGACGGGTCAGGAGGCATGCACGAATGATGAGGGGGGACGATGTGGCTGTGGTAAACAGACATAACTACATAGGAAGATCAATCGCCTTTTGTTAGAGAAAGGAGATACATAACTTGTGAGGTACGTCGATCGATGGGGGGGTAGTTAAAGTCGATCCAGGTATATGTTGGGAGATCGATCGGTATACATGCATGTGTGTGTTAGATGCAAACGAGGCACGAGGAGAAGGATAGAGATAGAGGGATGCATGTAGGAGGTGGTACGAGAGGCATACTATATCGAGCGGGGAGGAGTGTGCACGTACGAGAATGATGAAAAGAGTGGTGGGAGTGAGGCATGGACGGTGACAAGAGAAGAGGGGAAGCTTGTGTTTGTGCTAGGCACACCTGGCTAGAGAGGCATATCGATCGATGTGTGCCGTAAAGAAGGAGCCGGGGGGCCTACACACACCGTGGGTGAACGACCTAAAGTGAAAAGACGAATTTGCGCGATGGAGCTAGAGAATGCTGAGGGACGGTGAGAGGGATGCGGGCGTGTGCATGCACAAGAGAAAGTTAGCGCTAGCTACAAAGATAAGATAGTTGTGTGGGTGTAAAAGACGAATAGAGATCATATATACTTTATTATAAAAAGCGAATTCATATATTTGAAGAATTTATCATAGTGTTTTAAACCGACGCATGTGTGAATATATATAACGGTGATACACATGGTGTGTTTATGAACATGTTATACTACATTTAATATATTTTATCTCCACTCTTATTAAAAAACGGAGTTGTTGATGATGGTGTGCCTGCCATCCTGCAATATAGGCCGTCCGATTTATATCTGGCGGATAGCAAGGAAACTATGATGGTTGAAGTTGGCAACAATCATGATTGTAGATTCTTATTGAAATGGAGAAACGAATTCAAATTTAGTTCGAATTGCAGCAGTAGTATAGACATTTGGAATGCACTAAAATGTTGGTATGAGTAGGTTACATGCATTATACAGCAAGCGAAAAAAATTAATCGGACATAACATGGATTCATACTCCCTCCTTCCATCTATATAAGGCGTAATGAGATTTTTAAGACCGCCTTTGACTATTGACAAGATTAATAGTACATGACACGCACAATGTGAAAATTATATCATTGAAAGAACCTTACACAGACGAAGTTAACAGTGTTCTTTCTGTAAGTTGCATGTAATATATCATTGTTCTAATATTTGGTCAAAGTTAACATCGAAAAACGCATTAGGCCCTATATAGATGGAAGGAGGGAGTAGCTTTGAATAGCATTTGTATAGTAAAATGGGGCAAGACTCTCTCTTTGTGTGGTGTGAATAGTTTTATTTTTCGTTTTCTTTTTGGTTGAGGGAAGTGTGAATTGATTAGGTACGTACAAGTACAATATTGCTACATGTTAGGCTTGTCCCTAAAATTCAACCCGCGTCTTGTTATATCCCGACAATTCAGATATCGTGCTCCCAAAACTGGCGCCTTCACAACCCGCGCCTTGCTATCTCGAAATTACAACGCGCGCGAGAACTCCCTCCAGCTGCCAAATCCCGACACGCGAAATCCCCCTTCTAACCCTGAGCCGAAAGGGACGCTAGTTCAAATCGGTGGGGGGTACTTTTGTAACACACCTACATTTCGGACAAGCGCGTCCCTAAGTCATGCTTCACCCCCTCCCATCGCCACCTTTTCGCCATTCAAAATCCCAGGCTGCCATAACCTCTCCGCTCTAGCCGCGAAACCCCACCCTCCTCCGTCCACCACGTCACCGCTGCCCAGCCGGAGCCTCTTCCCCAACGACGTCGTCCACCGCAACAGCTCGACGTCCCTCGTCCACCTTCCCGGATGAGGATCCGTCATCCATCTCGCTGTCCCGCCAGTTCAGCCGCCCCGTCCTCCACCTCCAAGGAGCTGCTGACGATCGCCTCGTCTATCGCGGCTGCTCCATCACCACAGCGCTGCCTTAACCTGCTCCACCGGAACTGCATCATCCTCACCGACTCCTCGGACGAAGCCGAGGCCTACTCGGCGCCACCAAAGAGTTTGTACACTCATCGCATCGCACCTTCTCCTTAACTCGACCTCTCGGCGCCGACGGTGCTCCATCCCGCACCCCCATGGAGCGGCTATCTTGAAGCCGGTGCCGCGGGCGACATCTCCACGACGGCTCTCCCCCAGTACGAGGCCCCTTCAGCGGCGGCGGCCATACCACCCGGATCGGCTGCCGCTGCTCCGGCTCTCGCTCGCTCGCTCGCACTGTTGCTGCTGCTCCGGCTCTCGCTCGATCGCTCGCTCACTCAGCTGCTGCTGCTGCTCTCCCCCTCGCTCGTGCTGCTACTCTGCTCCGATTAAGCCACACTTCAGTCGACTGAATTGACTTTTGGGTCAGTCGATTTTCAGGGGTTGGGGGGGCTCACCGGAGTTAAGGAAGAACCACCCGCAGCGGGGACGGGGGCTCGCCGGAGAGGTAACCCACTATCTATCTTAGGGTTTAGGGTGGGGGTGGGGGGCCTAAAGGGCTGGCCAGGGTGGGGGTGGCGAGTTGTTTCGGGGCGGCGAGGCGGCGCTGGGGCCGGCACTTCGGCCGGTGGTGGCAGGCGGCTCAGGGGTGTGCAGGTTGAAGAAGAACTACATGCCCTCCCTAACCTACATGTCAAGTGCCTCTCTGCTACCATTGCATTCAGTTTCGATAGTAGCATTCAGATTCCACAGTAAGTTTCAGTTTCGACAGTTAAGTTCAGAGTCAACTGTTTTTACCTCATATGTTGTAGTCAGGTGCTTTTTGGTGATGTTAATTTTACATCCATTTTTCATCATCTATTGGAGATGCTATTAGAATCCCACTTGAGATTGATGATGTCTGTCTTGTGCTGCTTCAGCCTTAACGTCTCACGGCTCACCAGAGCTGCTCCAATGACAGAACAATCCATCACAACAGAGCAGTGCCCTGGACGCCGTCTACAGATTCCTCAGATCTTCCTCCACACCTCCGACAACCACCTCTGCCTCAACTGCTTCAGCGACCAACCCAATGATGTTGAGGTCGACACGGCTACAGCAAAGAGGTTGTACACTTGTTGCATCACTTATTACTATACATTCACGTCGATCCATTAGGACTATTTTGGTTCAATGGAAAAACGTCGATCCACTGGTTGTTACCATCACTCTAAATTTCTGCATGCTCTCCTTACATAATCTCACCATATTTTTTTCGTATGCATATCAGATATTGTACACAGTCATGCTGAACATGTAGAGAAAAAGAGAAGAGTTTTGCGCGGGAATACAATGTCATGTAGACATCGCTTCATGGTGGGTTCAATGGAAAACCCTCCCCACCCCTCTCCAGATTGTAATCCAGAGGAAGATATCTGTTCTGAGGCGTATTCAGACGCCGCTAACCACTCCTATTTACCCCCCAAGGTGTTTGCTCTACCTTGGCATGATGATGTTAGTCATATCATGCATATGTTGCCTTGCAGTGCCTACTTTTGACATCATATATGTCATCTGCTTAGTTTAGACATGTTCTGTAATGGCACATGTTTAGTTTCTATATCATATATGGGAATTATGCAGTCTCATGTCTTTTAGCCAGCCATAATATATGTGGAATGTGCAATCATCCTATTTAACAAGGCATCATATATTTGAATGATATCTTGCCTATCCTTTTCTTCATTACATTTCCATTTGTCGACAATGTTTGTACATTAAACTACTCTTCCTGTGAATCAGCCATTTGGGTGGGAGATGGAAAAATCTGGAGTGAAAACAAGGCCTTCAGAGCAGACAATGCTACCTATCGAAGCAGATCTCTTGTTGGGTCCCGATAGCTCTTCAGAGATGGATTCAGAGACAGATGACCAGTCCTATTCCCCCACTGAGGTGTATGCTCTAACTTGGCACGTTTATACTGCTCATATCATGCATACGGTGTCTTGCATTGCATAGTTTATACATCATATACACAATATTCAACACCATGTTCTTAGTTCAGACATCATATCGAATGCCCTCTGTTTAGCATATAAATCACATATGTGAATTAAATGATGCGATCCTAATTACTTAGATAACATGTAGGTGAATTATGTCATGCGATCATGTTTAGTTATTCATCATATCTTTGAATTATGTTATGCTATGCTATCCAGTTTAGATAGACATCATATATGTGAAATTATGTCATGATATCCGTTTTAGTTAAACAATATACATGTCAACTATTTCATGCCCTCTTTTTTCCACACTATCTATTGCATCTGTCTCGCATACAATGTCTGTACATTCAACAATGTTTCCTGTTTCTCAGCCATTTGAATTGGAGCGGGTGATGCCAGTATCTAGCGGAATAAAAACACGGTCTTCAAATAAAATAGTGCTACCTCTTGGTGGAGATAGCACCCCGGTTGTACATGCACAAGAACCAGCCCTACCACACATAACCCAAACTCTCGCAGATTGTACCCCTACTGCGATGGACAGAGAACCAGCTTCACCCAATCTAACCCCAACCCCAACCAATAGTAACCCAGTTCCTGTTGACACAGCACCATCTCCACCACAGAGCTCCCAAACAAGAGAAGTTAGTAAGGCAGCTCCAGTGCCCAAAGGGCTAGTACTATCACGACGAACCCTAACTCCACCAGTTAGTACGCCTATTCCTGTGGAGGAAGCACAACCAGCCAGTCATAGTTTAGCATCTATCGCATTTGATGTTGTTAAATCGTATGTGCGTATCTTCCCATCTTGGAAGATGAAGGAAAATGCCAATTGCAGGTGTTTGTCCAGGAGTTATGTGTAAGTAATGTTATTCATGGCAATTACTTTGCTTAGTCCCATACATCCTACCTCCATGATGGTTATAATACAACAAAATTTCACATTTTTCTCTATAGAGAAGGACCGATTTGGAAACTCAGGATGAGGTAACCTGTGCTAATACCTCTGCTATCTTCAAGAATGCTTGGTGGCAGTATCGGAATTACCTGAAGAAAACGTACTTCATCGGCAAAGAAACTCATCAAATTCCCTTACGTTCTCCTGAGACACATTTACTAGACGATGACTGGGAACGCCTTGTTCTGTACTGGTCCCGAACCAAGAATGTGGTAAGGTCTATGAGCTCATTTTCTATTTTTAAGTATTTTATTCTTGCGTCTTACTGTACTCTGTTCATGTAGAACAAGTTCTTAAACCTGAAGACCAACTGTTCTAATTTAAGATTCCATTGTTATCATAGTTCAAAAAAGCTCTAGGCGTTAATTGTGCGTTTGCCGCCGCCTTGCGCTTTACTGACCAAAGCGCATGCTTATGCGCAGTTATGCATAGATTATGCGTAGTTATGCGCAATGCGTTCTGCCAATGCCTAGAGCCTAGGCGCGCTTAAGCGCTCGCTTAGGCGCGCCTTTTTTAACTATGATTGCTTTGCTCTTGTATCACTGTATTTACTCATACAAACTTATTTTTAAATTGAAGGATCCAATCGAAACTCCAATGGCACAACAGGTATGTTCACGCATGTTTCTTTAACAGGTTTGCTCTTATCAATAGCTCTGTTGATTTCAATTTCAATTGTGTATACAGTTGACTTTCATATCATGCACATTACTAGCATCACAACAGAGCCAATAGTGTTGTTGTACATGTAGACCCGTGGTACCCATCTGAAATCTTGTTGTGCCGTGTAGTTTCCCACACTTTTTATTCTTTCACTGCTGCTTTGTCTTGAACTGATATGATTTGAACCGTGTCTCTATTTTGATTTGGCAAGACAATGCAGTGACCATAGGACATAGATATATGTTTGTTTGATGCTTTTATTATGTACTAGTACTTGGCAATAGAAGACTTGGTAGTTTAATCATGTCCACCTTACTAATGAACTGGTTCACCGAAATGAGTTTCATATACTAGTACATGCTAAACTTGTTATGTGTCTGCTTGTTTCTTCTTTTAGAATGCTGATAGAATATTGGGGAAGAGTGCCTTATTAAGCAATGGTAAAGGAAGTAATGCAGATAAGGTTCAGGATAGTGACACATCCTTGTTGGTCTCCAACAAAGCTGATAAAACAACTAAGGAAGACTATCTTGAAGACAGCGAGACAACCCCAAAGTCTTGTCTTGGTTTAGTGTTCGAGTTACTGGCCACTACCGCATGCACAAGCTATCCAAACTCACTGTCTGAATCAGTTCGGTTTCTTGAGTCTCAACTACAAGCTGAAAGACATCGATCAGCTGTGCTCCGACAAGAAGCGGAAGGACTGCGGAAGTCCCTGGAGCATTCAGATGCATACTTTCTGGTGCAACAACAAGCGTTGGAGGATTTTAGCGCCAAACAGGACAACGCTAATCAGCTTACTAAGCTTATTGCCAGCATGGTGGATACCCAGGATAACGTTTCTTGAGCTCTTCTGAAGTTGTTTCAGTTATGCTCTTGTTTTGCTGCCGCATTTATTTGCACTGGTGGCCAATTTTGACGGCCAGTGTATGTAATATGCTGCTTTGTTCCCTATATTTGCACTGGTGGCGAACTTTGATGCCCAGTGGATGTAATATGTGTAATAGCGGTAATAGGCTAGCCTTAATTGCTTGCTTATTTATTTCCTTATTGTCTTGTTTAGTTGTTTGCTTGTAGTCACTACATTTCTTTTTCTGTGTTTTTCTAGTGGCCACAATAGCCTATTTTTGGTAACTAGGCCAAAATAATCATGGCAACACATGGACTGTTGTAACCATGGGCCTCTTGCAGGCCGTATGATCCATGGGCCTTCGTTCGGCTGTAGGACCATTGGCCTTCTATACGGGCCGTAGGATCCATCGGCCTTCTATACGGGCCTTAGGGATCAATGGGCCTTCTACGGGCCGTAGGGTCCATGGGCCTTCTACGGGTCGTACTATCCATGGGCCTCATATGGGTCGTAGGATCCATGGGCCTTCTACGGGGCGTATCATCATTTCGCCAATCATGGGCCGTACTATTCGTGGACCATAACGGGCCGTTAATAGGCCGTATTTGATAACTCTATGAAAACAGCCCAACGGGTTTTTTTGACATGAAAATGGCCCAACATATTAATGGTCCGCAAACGGGCCGACTGTAACGACGGGCTAAAACTGGCCCATAAGCCGAAAATGATAGTAACGGGCCGTATGTAACTGAATGCTGCAAATGAGCCCAAGAATCAATGGGCCCTGAGAAGGCCGAAATATAACTTGGGCTGGAAACGGCCCAATGGAATAACGGGCCATTAATGGGCATAAAGTGATACATTGTTCATTACGGGCCAGTTTCACCACGGGCCATTAATGGGCCAAGAGTTACAAAGGTCCTCATATGGGCCAAAAGAAGTCATGGGCCACACATGGGCTGGAAGTTAAAACGGACTGAATCATATTGGATGGCCCAGATGACGCTACCGGGCCTAATTCGGATAGGGCGTAATGGGCCCTGGGTTAGCAGGCTGTAAATAGGCTATATGCGAACAGGCCGTTAACAGGCTTTCCGTGGGCCGGCCCGCCACCTTTTGACCAAGTCAAACGGGCCGGCCTTTTCATAGGAATGGGCCTCTGTGGGCCGTGCCATGTGTCGTCGTATCATAGGTGCCTTCGGTCCAATGAGCGGATGACTTCTGTCCCAACGGTGAGCCGACACGTGTTTCCTCCAGCCAATGATGATTTTACACATGGAAAATCCCCATTGGTCGGGGCTGTTAACGGGTTATCGGATCCAAAACCCGACCCGGTAGCTTAACGTCGTTCCGTTACGGTGGATGCCACGTGTCAGTCACCCTTGACAAAAGCACTTCTGTGACGCACGATTTATCATCATGGAAGTGGACACTTCCATGATGATAATTTTGGTAATGTCATGGAACACTTCTACGACAGCACAGGTATGACTATCTTGATTCTGTCATAAATTTGTCACGGAAGTACATGCATGACAAAAAACGCGACCTACTGTGACAAACACATATCATCACGGAAGTGTATTTTTTTTGTAGTGTTGAGGCGCCACCACCAAGGCTAAGTGACCCGGATTGTCAACCCTGGGAGGGTGATCCACTCTACTCCACACAATGGGCTGCTCAGATCATCGCAAGTAATGAAGAGCTGCCGGCTCAACGGTGTTCACGACCCGCTTGTGGAGCTTCTGGTCCTGCTTGCATAAACTTGTGGTGAAGACATGGTACTGCCCACTATTTAGCTGCTTCGGATTACTCTGGTATCCAGATTGCTGCTGCTGCTGACCCCCTGGCCAGATTGCTGATTGCAACCACCCCAATTACCTTGATTATAACCTCCCTGGTTACTTTGGTGGCCATGGAAGCCATAATTAGAACCGCCACCTCTATAACCCGAGCCTTGAGAGCCGCCTCCTCCTGAGCCGCCGCCTGGCCCATGATTTCCGTGAAATGAGTCCAAATTTTTGAAAGCCCTCATAATGGAACAATCCTTCCAAATGTGAGTAGTTGGTTTCTCCTGAGTGCCGTGCTTTGGACAAGGCTCATTCAATAACTGCTCAAGAGTAGGACCTGGTCCATTGTTCGAAGGAGGTGGCCTCCCCTTACGATGCTGATTATTGCCCTGTGCATTGGTGTTAGCCCACAAACTCCGAGCTACCATCCGCCTTGCGTTTACCGTTACCCCCCTGATTCGCCGGGTTATGTTGTTGACCCTTGGCGTTACCGTTCTTCTTTCCCTTCCCCGTCTTCTCATCATCAGACTCGGGGTCCTTGGTACTATCAGAGTCGACATATTTGATTAGAGCCGCCATCAGCTGCACCATATCATTACAATCGCGCTTGAGCCACCCCAGCTTCTGTTTAAGAGGAAGAAAACGGCAATTTTTCTCCAACATTAAGACCGCAGAGCCGGCATTCATGTTATCTGATGAATGTATGATAGCTTTGACTCTGTGCACCCAATGGGTCGTCGACTCACCTCCTCTTGGGCGTAAGTAGCCAAGTCCACAATCGACATGGGCTGCTTGCATGTGTCCTCAAAGTTCTGAATAAACCAAGCCTTTAACTCAGCCCATGACCCGATGGAATTAGTCGGCAGCCCCTTTAACCAAGTACAGTCTGTTCCATCCAGCATCATGGTGAAGTACTTGGCACACGCAGCTTCACTGACTTCCAATAATTCCATGGCCATCTCATAACTTTTAATCCACGCCTCAGGGGGTAAGTCGACAGTGTAATTAGGCACCTTTCGAGGTCCTTTGAAATCCGTGGGCAAACACTCATTATGCAGAGCCGGCACCAAACATGGTACACCCGTAGACCTAGAGGTCACGCCTGCCTCAATCGAAGTCGTGCGATAAACCAGAAGGGGCTGTTGAGCCGCCTGCTCAGCTTCTTGATGCATTCTGTCCTGATCAACCAAGTTAAGAGCTCCATCACGCGCCGGGTCATGCCCACACGGCTGGACACGACGCTAGGTGTTGCTTGAAACGACTGGTGAGTCCATATTCCTGCTATAACTCCGTCTTGGGCGAGGGGTCGAATGAATCCTATCTCGACTGTAAGAATATGCCTCCTGCTGCGCCAACATTGTCTGAAGAAGTTCTTTGACCCTTCGTGTTTCAACCGCCATTGGAGAGTCACCGTCCACTGGGAGAGCCGCCAATCGTGCCGCCGCGGCAATCATGTTTTCCAAAGGATTAGAATAATGACCCGGCGGTGTCGCTACATGCTGAGGCGGAGTGGTTTTCAAACGAGGGGGTTCCGTCATGCGTGGTTGAACCGGCGTCCCAACCCCGGGTGCCGCAGCTCAGTTTATCTCCGACGGGTTACTGGGCCCTGCACCAGGTGTGCGGAAGAGGTTTCTAGCCTCGTAAACCGGAGGTAGACGGGACTGGTGCCTCCTCCTCATGATTTCATTTGAAGCGTTTTGATCCATCGTAATCTGGAAAGCCTCCGACTGAATCCATTGGGCCTGAGCATCCAAAGCAGCCCATACCGCGGCTAGCCTAACGTCCTCTGCCGGCATGTCTTCCTTGGCTAATGCTACCTAATCACGTAAATTTGCCACCTCCGTGTCATGCTGAGCTTGATTCGCCGGGATGACCACGACTGTTAACAGAGCCGTCAATTTGTCCATTAAAGCCATCAAAACCTGAGCCGGCGGGCGCGCAGGGCCTCCTACCCTGGATGCCGTCACCGTCGCTGACCCGGAAGTCATCGCCGCTGCGGTTGAAGAATTTTTCCCAGGCTGGGTACCAGCCATGAAGATCCTGACTCTGTTTGGCGGCTCATAGGGGTCCGGAATACTGTTGCCATCGGAATAGCCCCCAAGCTCGCCATCTTGCAGCTGATACACCAAAGTAGTCTCACCCGTGGATGACTCACCATCAGAGTAGATGGTCGTCTCAACGCCGGACATAGATCCTTCATCAAATTCCATTCCATGGATGCATCCCATGAAGGCACGCTTCACGGTCGACTGAGCTCAGGCGAGTCTCGCACACTGAGCCATGTCGGTGCAGATGTTCGGCTTAGGGCCTGGCTCGCCGATCTTGCCGATGAAGAAGTGGATTCCACCAAAGGGGACCCGATACCCTTATTCAATTGAGCTGGCCATGGGACCCCAGCCTGCATCGTCGATGTAGAGCTTGCCGCGACGACTCTTGGTCATCCGGCCCACAGCGTATCTGATGCAGAGCATCCTTCCATCATCCCCATGGACTCTACATCAACACATCCACCTCCACAAGGACCCATGACAAGAGCTAGAGCACATGCTTTGGAAACCGAGGTGAACTCCTTCCTGCTAGACTTGCATATGGACACAAATGGAACATGTATACTACCTCACCAAAATATGCTATGCATCCTTAGGTATGAAGTGGAACATCACCAAGGAGCTCAGGAGCATCCCCAAGGAGAAGGAGAACCACCCCAAGGCCATAAGGATCAAGAAGGAGTGCAGCAGCCGCAAAACAGCATGTCCCAGGTGACCCCGTGCGCACGGGCCCTAGAGACCCCGTGCCAAGGGCTACACAGGAACCCGGCACTGGAGCACCCCGTGCGCATGGGCCTGTACCGTGCCCACGGGACCCCCATGCGCACGGGCCCAACTTACCCCGTGCGCACGGGCCTCCCAGGATGGCCTGCTGAGATTGGATCCTCGGCTTCCCTTCGTCTCCTTCGACCCCAAGCCTATATATTTCGTACCTACAACCATGTTTAGGGTTAGGAAAGTATTGGATGATATCTTGGTGAGCTTTGCTCCATTACCTTCCCTCTTTGAGGATCAAGACCCCATTAGGGAAGAATCCTTGAGGATTTCAAGACCTCCATTGGGAGAAGACTACCACCAAGACCCCTCTTCCTTTGGATTTGGGATGAACTTTGCCATTGTTTCTTTCCTTTGATTGTGTTTGAGACTTGTGGATCTTGTGTTGTTACTCTAGTGGATGTGTAATTGGGAATTGTTGGAGTGATTGTCCCTTTGTGTTCCTCTTTGTGTTCTTGTGATTTCTCTCCATTTTCCCACTCCAAGTGTGAAAAGATCCTTCCTAGGGTTCTACTCTACATAATATGGTATCATGAGCCATGTTGATTCACATCTTGGAGTCCCTATCTTCCACTTTCTAGCTTGATTTTGTTGTTTTTCGTCCTAATCCGAAAATCCCCACCAAAAATAGCCCCAAAAATTTTTCTTGCAATTTGTTGATCTTGTGAGATTTGGTTGATTTGATCCACGAATTTGGTGTTTGACAAGTGGATCTACCCTTCCACCATCATCCCCACCCATCCCCCACTGGAATTTGGCCAAAAAATCGCAATCTCCACGAAATCATAGAAGTTCATTCGCTCTCAGGAGACCCCGTGCACACGGGCCATCGGGACCCCGTGCACACGGGACCCCGTGCACACGGGCCTCACTTACCCCGTGCGCACGGGCCATCCAGAAACTTTCGGCCATTTTCTGTTTTTCTTATTTTTGTTTCACCACCATCCCTCGTGTTCTTCCGCACCATTCCACGTGTTTATTGAGTTTCCGGTTGCGATTTCTCTTGTGTCCTAAGGTGTTTCGGCTACTTAGGCGCAACTTGGTAACATCATCGCCACCAATCATCGACTCAGACAACACTTTGACTTCGACAAGATCATCTTCGACCGTAAGCAAGGACGGTAACCTCGACGGCACTTTGTACTCCCTTGCCATTAACTTGATAGCTTTGAGCCATTTTGCGTAGCTTACCCATCGAGACTAGCTTGTTGAGTATTGCCGGGCCATGTCTTAGTGCACCATTTAGTGTTCCGTCCATCCCGTGCATCTACTACTTGTTATCTCGTTGTGTGGCTCGCATATCAAGCATCGTGGCATAGTGAAAAAAAATAGGAGATAAAAAGCTTTTAAGCAAAAGAGATGAGAAGCAAAGAGCTTATAAGCAATAGCATCGAGCCTTCACATTTGTGCATCATCTTGGTCACACATACATATGCATACTTGGGATAGCGAGACGAGTAGATTCTCTATTAGGTTGGTGCACTAGCGTATCTAGCCCATTAGTGCAATCGAGCTAGCGTCTCTCTAGTATCCGTACGACAAGAGCTTTTCCCGTGTTTCGATATCTTCGAGCTCATTCCTTGGTTGTGCGGATCCCATTTATCTTCCGTGTGTGTGTTCCTCGTGTTATATTGGGAGGTTAATCTATTTGTCTTATTTGCCATTTGTGAATCTTCTCAACTTTATCAACATCTCGACTAACATTTGCTTGAATTATTTGTGTCTTTCCTAACCAAGCTCCTCCATAGACCATTTACTTGTAGGTGTGAGAAACAATTCCCGGTACCAATTCCCCTATTGTAACATCACGTGGGATCGTACTTGTTACATCCACAATCTTCGGAAAAGGTAACTTTGGTTTTGTTCTCTCATTTTCCTACTCACCACCACTTTCTTATGATGGATAGGCCAAGCTCCTCTACCAACCCACTCTTCATCGAGCAAGACGACGACATGTCATCCTTCGTCACCAAGAGCCACCTCTTTGGTGCACAACGAGCGCTCCATCAAGAGCAACAAGCTATGAACGACCGCATCGACAACCTCGCCACCGACTTACGACTCATCGAGCAACGAACACGCGACTACTTCGACAGCAAGCTCGACGCGCACAAGCAAGAGAACGATGCAAGAACGAGATCCGAGCTTTGTTGGTCAACCGGCATTCTTCAACTTCTTCCTACTCAAGACGGCGCCATTCAAGTCGACACTCCGACCACACCTCCTCCGGCTCAAGTACACCGTCATCGACCATTCTTTGATGACCCGCGCGTCAAGACCGTCATGCATGTCGAGATCCAGGACACGTCAAGCATTCCCAAGAGCAAGCTGATGAAAAAGTCCCTCGTCCTCAAGCAAATCAAGTCGCTTTTGTTCAAGCTCAAGAACGACAACGTCTTCGTCTTCAAGAAGAAGAAGAACGAGTGCGTCTACACCAAGAGAAACAAGACGCCGAGGCTCAATGTCTTCAACAACAACAACGAGAAGCACAAGCTATTGAGGCGGAACGTGCCCTTCAAGAATCAAGTCAAGCCATCGCCAACTGCAATCGCGAACGGCGGAATCAAGAGGAAGCCCTTCGAGAAGAAATACAAGAGAGGAACTATCAACCACGTGTGCACCGTCAAGTTTCTCAAGCTCCTCCCCAAGTTTGTCAAGCTCCACCTCAACCTCAAGTGCAACAAGAGAGACACCAAGTGGAACAAGTGCTTCAAGACCCTCCTCCACACCAAGAGCGACATCATGAGGAACGAGCATTCGAGGACTTTCCAAGGCAAGAGCGATATCGCAACCGCTATCAAGATGAAGAGCAACGATATGGAAAACTCAAATTCACAATGCCCAAGTTCAATGGAAGCAATGATCCGGAAGAATATCTCTCATGGGCATTGAAGGTCGACAAAATCTTTCGTTTGCACAACTATGAGGAAGAGAAGAAGATCGCAATGGCATCACTTGAGTTCCAAGACTATGTGCTCATATGGTGGGAACAAGTCCTTGAGTGCCGAGAAGCAAGAGGTGACCCTCCAATCACCACTTGGGATCAAATGAAGGATGTCATGAGAGCACGATTTGTGCCCACCTACTACAACCATGATCTCTTCAAGAAGCTACAACTCCTCAAGCAAGGAACAAAGAGTGTTGAAGAATACTACAAGGAAATGGAAATAGCCATGATTCGAGCCAATGCCAAGGAAGATGATGAGCAAACAATGGCACGATTCTTGAATGGACTCAATTACCCCATCAAGAAGATCGCCGACTTCCAACCCTATTCCAACCCCATCGAGCTAGTACATCAACCGACCAAGGCGGAACGTCAAGTACAAGATGATTTCAAGTACGCCAAGTACTCCTCCAAGACATACGGCTTCTCCAACAATCAAGCTTCAACAACTCCTCCAACATCTACGTCAACCAAGCCTTCTCCAAGCAATGACGACAAGACATCATACAAGAATGCTTCGTCAAGTTCAAGTCGTCTTCCTCCTACTACAAGCAACTACAAGCTGCGTGCTTCTTCCTCAACACCGACCGATGAGACCGTCAAGACAAGTTCACTCAAGTGCTTCACATGTGGTGGCCGAGGCCACAAGTCCTTCCAATGCATCAACAAGCGCACCATGCTCCTCAACGACGATGGCACCTACGACTCAATGAGTGAAGATGAAATAGAAGCTATTGACCAAGTGGCCATGCATCGGTGCATGAACGAGGATGAAGATGATCAAGTCTTTTGTGATGAAGATACGAGCCCCGCTCTCGTTGTCTCGATGGTCTTGACACTTCAACATCAACAAGAAGAAGACCAACGATGCCATATCTTCCACACCAAGGCAGGCATCAATGGAATTTCCATCAAGGTCATCATCTATGGAGGTAGTTGCCACAACTTGGCAAGTGAAGAACTATGTTCAAAGCTTCAATTGGTCAAGAGGAAGCACCCGCACCCCTACAAGGTTCAATGGCTAAGTGACTCCGGCACTATACGAGTTGAGCATACGGTCCAAGTCTCCTTCAAAACCGGTGCATATGAGGACACTTTGGAGTGTGATGTGGTCCCAATGACCGTTTGCCACCTCCTTCTTGGTCGACCATGGCCATTCGACCGTGGTGTCATCCACAATGGGCGAACCAATCACTATAGCTTCAAGATGAAAGGGAAGGAGTATGTGCTACGACCTATGTCTCCTAGTCAAGTGATAGCCGACAAGAAAGCCACCCACCATGGAGAGAAGAGTGAGAAAGTGACCCACCCAAAAGTGAGTGAGATCCACAAGCCAAACTTGAGCGCCTCTTCGCCTAGAGAGAAAAACCTCATCCTATTTGCCACCAAAAGTGAGATGAGAAAAGTGTGTGAGAACCCATCAAGTGTGTGTCCTTGTGTGCAAGGATGGAGAACCAAAAACTAACACCACTCACGAGCTACCTTTGGTGTTTCAATCTCTTTTGCAGGAATTTCAAGCTCTATGCGTCAAGCTCGGAAGCAAGCTATTATTCTCATCCGCATACCATCCTCAAACCGACGGCCGAATGGAGGTGACAAACCGGACACTATCCACTCTACTTCGCGTGTTGATCAAGAAGAACATCAAGGAGTGGGAGGCGTGTCTACCCATCGCCGAGTATGCCTACAACAGCGCAAGACATTCGACTACCGGCAAGTCCCCTTCAAGGTCGTCTACGGCTTCAACCCGTTGTCCCAATTGGACATCCTACCTCTCCCTCTACAAGAGCGCACCAACATGGATGCGAGTGAACGAGCAAGCTACATCAAGAAGATGCATGAAGATACAAGAAACATCATCGAGCGCCACGTACATCGACTAGCAACCAAGCTCAACGTCAACATACAACCCATGATCTTCAACATAGGTGATCTCGTGTGGCTACACCTTTGCAAGGACCGCTTCCCCAACGAACGCAAGTCCAAACTACTACCTCGAGCCGATGGACCATTCAAGGTGCTCGCACGCTACAACAACAACGCCTACAAGATTGAGCTCCCACGAGACAAGTACAACGTGAGCGACATCTTCAATGTCAAAGACCTCTCGCCTTTCCATGGTGATGAAGATCTTGATCCGAGGTCGGATCCTTTCGAAGGGAGGGGAGATGATGTAGAGCATCCTTCCATCATCCCCATGGACTCTACATCAACACATCCACCCCCACAAGGACCCATGACAAGAGCTAGAGCACGTGCTTTGGAAACCGAGGTGAACTCCTTCCTACTAGACTTGCATATGGTCACAAATGGAACATGTATACTACCTCACCAAAATATGCTATGCATCCTTAGGTATGAAGTGGAACATCACCAAGGAGCTCAGGAGCATCCCCAAGGAGAAGGAGAACCACCCCAAGGCCATAAGGATCAAGAAGGAGTGCAGCAGCCGCAAAACAGCATGTCTCAGGTGACCCCGTGCGCACGGGCCCCAGAGACCCTGTGCCCACGGGCTACATAGGAACCCGGCGCTGGAGCACCCCGTGCGCACGGGCCTGTACCGTGCCCACGGGACCCCCGTGCGCACGGGCCCAACTTACCCCATGCGCACGGGCCTCCCAGGATGGCCGGCTGAGATTGGATCCTAGGCTTCCCTTCGTCTCCTTAGACCCCAAGCCTATATATTTCGTACCTAGAGCCATGTTTAGGGCTTGGAAAGTATTGGATGATATCTTGGTGAGCTTTGCTCCATTACCTTCCCTCTTTGAGGATCAAGACCCCATTAGGGAAGAATCCTTGAGGATTTCAAGACCTCCACTGGGAGAAGACTACCACCAAGACCCCTCTTCCTTTGGATTTGGGATGAACTTTGCCATTGTATCTTTCCTTTGATTGTGTTTGAGACTTGTGGATCTTGTGTTGTTACTCTAGTGGATGTGTAATTGGGAATTGTTGGAGTGATTGTCCCTTTGTGTTCCTCTTTGTGTTCTTGTGATTTCTCTCCATTTCCCCCCTCCAAGTGGGAAAAGATCCTTCCTAGGGTTCTACTCTACATCAGTATCCCTTGAGCCCTTCGAAGCCACCCTTTAAGAACTCAAAACCACCGTGCGCTGGCCCCACGGTGGGCGCCAACTGTCATGGAAAGGTCATGGCAGATGTCCTACCAAAAGGACTTAGTCATGGAGCCATCGCAACTAGGTAGCTTAAAGGGGTTAAACATGACAAAGGACATAGGAGTTTATACTGGTTTGGCCCCTTGCGGTGAAGGTAAAGGCCTAATCCAGTTTGAGGTGGTATTGCTTATGTCTCGATTACCAGGGAGTGAATCCTCTTGACCTAGCTTTCGATCTTTTGTTTCTTGTCCTGAACCACTACCGGGTCGTCCCTTTATACACACAGGTCGACGCCCAGTGGCTCATGGAGTCCAGGCCGGCTCATAAATAACGTGTCCGGCTCGATGACTACCTTTACATGCCTTACAATACAAGTCTTTACATACATGGCGGTTTACCCCTATGGGCCTTAAGTCGCCTCTGGGCCTTGGGCCCTTAACTAAACCGCCATCTTTAACATTCTCGTGGGCTTCATATGATGAATCGCGATAGGTATAACCCGGCCCCTCCTAGGCGGGTCATACCTAGTAGTTATATATCCAACACTCATCGAAATGGCGAGAACGATGCTTGATGAGTACAAGACGCCAAAACACTTTTGGGCGGAAGCGGTTCAGATAGCTTGCCATGCAACAAATCATCTATATCTTCAGAAGCTACTCGGCAAGACGACATACGAGCTTGTCACCGGTAACAAACCCCAAGTTGGATACTTTTGGGTCTTCGGCTCAAAATGCTACATTCTTGATAAGCATCATCGTTCGAAATTTGCTCCTAAATCTAATGAAGATTTCCTACTAGGTTATGGCCCAAACTCTCACACTTACCCTGTCTACAACAATTTCACCCGAAAGGTTGAAGAGACGGTAGATGTGAAGTTTGATGAATCTAATGGCTCACAAGTAGAGCAATTGTCAATTTACGTAGGTGACAAAGATCCTTCGGAAGCAATCCAAGATTTGTCTATTGGCAAGATTCATCCAACGGAGGTGAAGGAGAGTACCTCATCTGTCCAAGTGGAAGCCTCAACTTCACGACAAGGTGAACCACAAGTTGACTGGGAGGCATCCATGAGTGGGACACATCAAGATGATGAAAACAAGGATGTACAACAAGATGAACCTCGACGACCTCCTTCCCAACCTCCATGGGAGAACAACAACACCAACAACAACGAAGGAAGACGAAAGGAAGAACAGGACAATGAACAGGATGTTCCACCCCGACCCAAACAAAATCCCTCACGAGTTCGAGCAAGAGTCTCAAGAGATCATCCCGTCAAACAAATCTTTGAGATATTCAAACCGGGAGAATTACTCGCTCTAAAACTCGTTTGGCTAATTTCTGTGAACATTACTCATTCGATTCTAGCATTGAACCTATGAAGGTTGAAGAAGCATTGGAAGATCCGGATTGGATACATGCCATGCACGAAGAGCTACACAACTTTGAGAAGAACCAAGTGTGGACGTTGGTTGGAAAGCCCAATGAGAAGCACAATGTCATTGGAACCAAAAGGGTGTTTTGGAACAAGCAAGATGAAGATGGACAAGTTGTACGCAACAAAGCTCATCTTGTTGCTCAAGGCTACATCAAGTCGAAGGTATGGACTATGGTGAGACATATGCCCCCGTTGCTAGACTTGAGTCCATTCGCATCTTACTTGCTTATGTCAATCATCATGACATCAGCTTATATCAAATGGACATCAAAAGTGCTTTTTCTTAATGGTGAAATTGAGGAGGAAGTTTATGTTAAATAACCTCCCGGCTTTGTTAATCCTGACCATGTTTATAAACATCACAAAGCTCTTTATGGTTTTAAACAACCTCCTAGATAATGGTATAAATGCTTGACTAAGTTTCTTTTTGAAAAACGCTTTGAGATTGGTAAAATTGACTCTACACTCTTTACTAAAAGGGTTAATGGAGAATTATTTATGTGCCAAAATTTATGTTGATGATATCATATTTGGTTCAACTAATCCTCATTTTATTGAAAAGTTTGTAAAGCTAATGTAGGAGAAGTTTGAGATGTCTATGATGAGTGAACTCAAGTTCTTTCTTGGTTTGCAAATCAAGAAAACTAAGGAGGGAACCTTTATCTCTCAAACAAAGTACACCAAGGACTTATTCAAGAAGTTCAACATGCAAGAATGCAAAGGTATGAGTACCCCCATGCCTACTAGTGGACATCTTGACTTGACAAAGGATGGCAAACCAGTTGACCAAAAGGTTTACCGCTCTATGATTGGTTCATTGTTATATCTATGTGCCTCCCATCCCAATATCATGCTAAGTGTGTGCATGTGTGCACGATATCAGGCGACCCCCAAAGATTGTCATCTTAAGGCTGTGAAAAGGACAGTGAGATACTTAATTCATACACCAAATTTTGGCATTTGGTATCCTAAGAGGTCTTCTTTTGATCTTGTTGGCTGCTGCGATTCGGACTATGCCAGTGACAAGGTTGATAAAAATTCCACTTTGCGTACTTGTCAATTTCTTGGTAGATCTCTGTGTCTTGGTCCTCCAGGAAACAAAACTCGGTATTCTTATCCACCGCCGAAGCGGAATACATTGCCGTCGGTTCATGTTGTGCTCAATTACTTTAGATGACCCAAACTCTTAAAGATTATGGGATATATGTGAAACATGTTCCATTGCTTTGTGACAAAGAGAGTACCATTAAGATTGCTCATAATCCCGTGCAACATTCTCGAACTAAGCATATTGAAGTTCGTCATCATTTCATTCGATATCATGTTGCTAAGGGAGATATCAAACTTAAGCATGTTCGTACAGATAAGCAATTGGCGGATATATTCACCAAACCGCTTGATGAGAAAGTGTTTTGCCGTTTGAGAGGTGAATTGAACATCATTGATGCCTCAAACTTGAAGTAGAAACTCCATGTGGATGCATGCAAGACATGAGCCTTTTTATGACTAATCCTCGATATTTCTCTTATGATGATGATCATATGTCTTGGATATTCTTATACCCTTGCATGTCATCAAACCCTTGTAGGTACTTGCATAAGCCCAACTATATGAGATTGCAACTCAATCACATTCTAAGCGATATCTACATCTCCAAGTCTCTACAAAATGGTGGTTGAAGACAAGAAAGCACGAATCCTGTCAATATATCCTTTGACAATTTCTTTATATCAAATTTCATGATTGTCATTTTGGATACACAAGTGATCTTCCTTGCAAGACTAACCCGTGTAGGTAGATGAACTCCAACTACAAGTGGTGCTCCCAACTCTTGATGAACTACATCAACTTTGAGCACCCTACACAAGTTCAACTACATGATCAAGATCAACACCACCACCAAAGGTATGTCATTCCATCTTAGAGAAGCTTTACCCCAAGACATGGGTCAAACCAACTCAACAAGGTGAGAATACATCAAAATGCTTAAACAAAAAATGGCAACCCCATTTTGAGCTTAAACGATGAGTATGACCTATGATCAAGTGTCTTCACTTGACTCCTAAGTCAATATACTCTAACATAGGTGAATTTGTCGTTGACCAATTCTAGATGAAGTTCTCTTTTGTTTCTCTGTATTCTTGCATCTGTCTCTTACTTGCAATTCCCTTTTTTTCAAAAAAAAACTTCATCTAGATTTCTTTTCTTTTCTCTGTTTTGTTATGCATTCCCTGCATCCAATTCCTTGCAAATCCTTGTGAGATCTTATTTGCCTAAGTGTGCTGAGCTGACAATTGCCAACCCTTAGTGTTGAACTCGGCCTCACCGGTTTGTTTCTTTTGGTTAAACCGAACCACCTCGGTGCCACCGAAGATAACAACTCGGTGTTACTGTTGGGGATATAACTACTGAGTATAAACCTCCTAGGAGGGGCCGGGTTATGCTCATCCGTACTGAAGCCCATGAAGACAAGGAATATGGCGCTTTACTATTGTAGAATTAGAGGCCCAAAGCCCAAGGGCGGATTAGGGTCCATAGACATAAACCACCATGAGATATGTAACTTGTGTTGTAAGATAGGGAAAGGTAGAAACCGAGCCAGACACGTGTATGAGCCGGCTGAGGGAGTCCTAGATTAGGGGGTATCCGGACAGCCAAACTATATACTTTGGCCGGATTGATGGACCGTGAAGATACAAGACTCAAGACTTTGTCCCATGTCCGGATGGTACTCTCCTTTGCGTGGAAGACAAGCTTGGCGATCCGGATATTAGATCTCTTTCTTTGTAACAGACTCCGTGTAAACCCTAGCCCCCTTCGGTGTCTATATAAAGCGGAGGGTTTAGTCCGCAGAAGGACAATCATAATCATCATAGGCTAGCTTCTAGGGTTTAGCCTCTACGGTCTCGTGGTAGATCAACTCTTGTAATACTCATATCATCAAGATCAATCAAGCAGGAAGTAGGGTTTTACCTCCATCAAGTGGGACCGAACCTGGGTAAAACATCGTGTCCCTTGCCTCATGTTACCATTAGCCTTTGACGCACAGATCGGGACCCCCTACCCGAGATCCGCCGGTTTTGACACCGACACCGGCCTCGGTATTCTATAAACCACCGGGCGTCAACCCGTGTATATAAAGGGACGACCCGGCGGTGGTTCAGGGACAGGAAACAAGAACTCGAGAGACAGGTAAAGCGGATTCGCTCCCTACTCATCGAGACCCCATCAATTCCACCACAACCGGATCGTAGGCATTTACCTTCACCGCAAGGGGCCGAACCAGTATAAAGTCCCCGTGTCCTTTGTCCGGTTTAACCCCTTTAAGCTAATCTCGTTGTGATGGCTCCATGACTAAGTCCTCTCACTAGGACATCTAACGTGTTAATTCCACGACAGTTGGCGCCCACTTTGGGGCTATCACACGATGGTTTCGAGTTCTTGAAGGGCAAATTTGAAGGACTCAAGGGATACGCGGTTGGCCGGATGACCAAGAGTTGTCGCGACAAGCTCTACATGGACGACGCGGGCTGGGGCCCCGAGGCCGGCTCAATTGAGTACGGGTACCGGGTCCCCTTTGGCGGAATTCACATTTTCATCGGCAAGATCGGCGAACCGGGCCCTGAGCCGGACATCTGCACCGACTTTGTCAAGATGGCTCAGCATGCGAGCCCTGCCCGGGTTCAGCCTACCATGAAGCATGCGTTCGTGGGATTCATCCATGGTGCGGAATCTGAACCGGTGTCCGATGGTGAGACAATCATTTACTCTGATGGCGAATCATCCACCGGTGAGACCGAGTCACTATACCAGTTACAAGATGGCCAGTTCGGGGGCTGTTCCGATGGCGACAGTATTCTGGATCCCCTTGAACCGCGAAACCGGGTTGCAATCTTCATGGCCGGTACACAGCCCACATTGCAATCTTCAACTTCAGCAGCAATGACTTCCGGATCGGCAGCCGGGGCAGGAGGCCCTGCGCGCCGGCCGGGTCAAGTTCTGTCCGGTTTATTGGACGCTTTGATGACTTTGTTGACCATAGCAGTTACCGCGGAGACTCAAGATCGGCATAATGCAGAGGTCACAAAGCTGCGGGATCAGACAACTTGAGCCAAGGAGGACTTGGCGGCTGAGGAAACCAGGATGGCTGATGAGCGGGCCGCTTTAGATGCCCGGTCACAGCAGATTCAAGCAGAGAATTACCGGCTCATGCTGGATCAGAACGCTCTAAAGGACGTGTTGAGGAGGAGGCACCGGTCTCGTCTGCCG
The DNA here is from genome assembly GCF_018294505.1 of Triticum aestivum. NCBI lineage: Eukaryota > Viridiplantae > Streptophyta > Magnoliopsida > Poales > Poaceae > Triticum > Triticum aestivum. Next base: position 245,102,182 of record NC_057795.1, read on the forward strand.
CCGGTTTATGAAGCAATGAATCTTTTCAACACACCAGGAGCAGGACCCAGTAATCCGGTAGTAGTAAGCCGGACTGAAGCACCTGGGACAGGAGCACCAGGACAGCCATAGGTGACGGACCCGCCTCGACTAACAGGTAACCCGCCGTCGTACATGCAGACCCCGCCGGGTCACTTCTCCACCCCTTTGGATAACATGATTGTTGCGGCGTCCCAATTGGCAGCTATTCCAATGGAGGGCGAGTCTCCAGCGGCGATTGAGACATGGCGGGCCAGGGATCTCCTTCAAACTGCTATGGTACAGCAGCAAGCTTATTCATATAGCTGAGACAAAATCCATTCAACCCCTCGCCCGAGCAGGAGTTACAGCAGACACATTGATGAACCGGCTGTGTCAAGCAGTGCGCGGAACCGTGACGCCCCTCGAGGGCCTAATCCGGTGCGTGGTGGTACAAATGCTCAGGATGTAGTGGATAATGGTAGAGCGCGTCGGGAGGCCGAGTTAGCAGCGCAGTTGGCAGCACAGTACACGAATCATCAAACCGCTCCGGTTCGACCGATGACGTCAGTGGAACAAAGACTGGCTTTTAGCTCTTGGGGGGTGCCGTGTCTCACCCCGGCTCTATGTAATGTGCTGTTACGCAAGGATTTCAAGGGCCCGCGTAAGGTGCCTAATTACACTGCCGATTTACCCCCCAAGTCATGGGTTAAAAGTTATGAGATGGCAATGGAGATGCTGGATGTGGATGAAGCGGCGTGTGCTAAGCACTTGATACGTCCATTTTGCATCATGCTTTTATGTCAATATTTATTGCATTATGGGCTGTTATTTCACGTTATGTCACAATACTTATAGCTATTCTCTCCTATTTTACAAGGTTTACATGAAGAGGGAGAATGCCGGCAGCTGGAATTCTGGGCTGGAAAAGGAGCAAATATTGAAGGACTATTCTGTGCAACTCCAAAAGTACTGAAACTCCATGGAATACCTTAAAATAAATAAAGAAAAATCGTCGCCAAAGATGAAGGCCAGGGGGCCCACACCCTGCTCACAAGGGTGGGGGCGCGCCCCCCCTGGGCACGTCCCCTACCTCGTGGGCCCCCCGGTGGCTCTCCAATGTCCATCTTCTCCTATATGAAGTCTTTCGATGAGGAAAAAAAATAGAAGAGAACCTTTCAGGACGAGACACCGCCGCCACGAGGCGGAACCTTGGCGGAACCAATCTAGGGCTCCGGCAGAGCTGTTCTGCCGTGGACACTTCCCTCCGGGAGGGGGAAATCATCACCATCGTCATCACCAACGCTCCTCTCATCGGGAGAGGGCAATCTCCATCAACATCTTCATCATCACCATCTCATCTCCAAACCCTAGTTCATCTCTTGTATCCAATTCTTGTCTCCAAGTTCGGGATTGGTGCTAGTAGGTTGCTAGTAGTGTTGATTACTCTTTGTAGTTGATGCTAGTTGGTTTATTTGGTGGAAGATCATATGTTCAGATCCTTTATGCACATTATTACCCCTCTGATTATGAACATGAATATGCTTTGTGAGTAGTTACGTTTGTTCCTGAGGACAAGGGAGAAGTCTGGCTACTAGTAGTCATGTGAATTTGGTATTCGTTTGATATTTTGATAAGATGTATGTTGTCTAACCTCTAGTGGTGTTATGTGAATGCCGAATACATAACACTTCACCATTATTTGGGCCTAGAGGAAGGAATTGGGAAGTAATAAGTAGATGATGGGTTGCTAGAGTGACAGAAGCTTAAACCCTAGTTTATGCGTTGCTTCGTAAGGGGCTGATTTGGATCCATATGTTTCATGCTATGGTTAGGTTTACCTTAATACTTTTGTTGCAGTTGCGGATGCTTGCAATAGAGGTTAATCATAAGTGGGATGCTTGTCCAAGTAAGGGCAGTACCCAAGCACCGGTCCACCCACATATCAAATTATCAAAGTACCGAACGCGAATCATATGAGCGTGATGAAAACTAGCTTGACGATATTCCCATGTGTCCTCAGGAGCGCTTTTCCTATTATAGGAGTTTTTCCAGGCTTGTCCTTTGCTACAAAAAGGATTGGGCCACCTTGCTGCACTTTATTTACTTTTGTTACTTGTTGCTCATTACCATTTATCCTATCACAAAACTATCTGTTACCACTTATTTCAGTACTTGCAGAGAATACCTTGCTGAAAACCGCTTATCATTTCCTTCTGCTCCTCGTTGGGTTCGACACTCTTACTTATCGAAAGGACTACGATAGATCCCCTATACTTGTGGGTCATCAAGACTCTTTTTTGGCGCCGTTGCCGGGGAGTGAAGCGCCTTTGGTTGGTGGAATTTGGTAAGGAAAAATTTATTTAGTGTGCTGAAATTTTCTGTCACTTGTTACTATGGAAAGTAATTGTCTGAGGGGATTGTTCGGGGTATATTCACCCCATCCAGTTGAGCCAAGAGTTGCTCCTCAACCTACTCAACCTACTTAACCTATTGAAAATGAAACTCCTTTTGAAATTCCTTAGGGTATGATGGAAAAACTTCTAGCTAACACTTTTTCAGGAGATGGAACAAAGCATCCTGATGAACTTCTATGCTATGTGGATGATATTTGTGGACTATTTAAGCTTGCAGGTATACCCGATGATATTGTTAAGAAGAAGGCTTTCCCTTTATCTTTGGAGGGAGACGCATTGACATGGTATAGGCTATGTGATGATACGAGATAATGGAACTATAAAAGAGTGAAATTGGAATTTCATCAAAAGTTTACCCTATGCATCTTGTTCATCGTGATCGCAATATATATATATATAATTTTTGGCCTCGCGAAGGAGAAAGCATCGCTCAAGCTTGGAGGAGGCAAATGTTATATTCATGCACAAATCATGAGATCTCAAGAGAAGTGATTATGCAAAAACATTATGCTCGGCTTTCTGATAACAATCGCACCATGCTCGATAATTCTTGTGCTGGTTCTTTTATGATGAAGCCTATTGAATTTAGATGGAATTTATTTGATAGAATTAAACACAACTCTGAAGATTGGGACCTCGACGAAGGTAAGGAGTCAGGTATGACACCTAAGTTTGATTGTGTTAAATATTTTATGGATACTGATATTTTCCGTAAGTTTAGCACTAAATATGGACTTGACTTTGAGATAGTAGCTTCTTTCTGTGAATCTTTTGCTACTTATGTTGATCTCCCCAAGGAGAAGTGGTTTAAATATCATCCTCCCATAGAAGTAAAAGTAGCTACACCTATTGAAGTTGAAGAAAATACTGTCACTTACAATGATCGTATTGTTCCCACTTCTTATGTTGAGAAACCACCTTTCCCTGTTAGAATGAAGGATCATGCTAAAGCTTCAACTGCTGTTCGTAAAAGCAATACTAGGACTTATACACCTCCTGACAAGTCAAAGTAGAACCTAATATTGCTATTGTTAAAGATCTCTTGTCTGATAATATTGATGGGCATGTTATTCAATTCTCTGGCGAAACTGCTAGAATTGCTAAACCCTGTGATAGAGATAAACATAGACCTGTGGTAGGCGTGCCCGTTATTTCTGTTAAAATAGGAGATCATTGTTATCATGGCTTATGTGATATGGGTGCTAGTGCTAGTGTTATACCCATTGGCTTATACAAATAAATTATGCATGAGATTGCACCTGCTGAGTTAGAGGAAATTGATGTTACAATTAAACTTGCCAATAGAGATACTATATCTTCAATGGGAATTGTTAGATATGTTGAAGTCTTGTGTGGGAAAACCAAATATCCTACTGATTTTCTTGTTCTTGGTTCTCCACAAGATAGCTTTTGTTCCACTATATTTGGTAGACCCTTCTTGAATACTGTTAACACTAAGATAGATTGCGAAAAGAATGTTGTTACTATTGGCTTAGACGATATGGTTCATGAGTTTAATTTCTCTAAATTTAGTAAACAACATCGTGAGGAAGAATTGCCTAGTAAGGATGAAATTATTGGTCTTGCTTCTATTGCCATACCTCCTAGTGATCCTTTAGAACACTATTTGCTAGACCATGAAAATGATATGTTCATGAATGAAAGAAGGGAAATAGATGAAGTATTCTTTAAATAGGAACCTATTCCGCAACACAATTTGCCTGTTGAAATCCTAGGGGACCCTCCTCCACCCAAGGGTGATCCCGTGTTTGAGCTTAAACCGTTGCCTGATAATCTTAACTATGCTTATCTTGATGAAAAGAAAATATATACTGTCATTATCAATGCTAACCTTTCAGAGCCTTAAGAAGAAAGATTATTAAAAACTCTGAAAAAGCACCGTGCCGCTATTGGATATACTCTGGATGATCTTAAGGGCATCAGTCCCACTCTATGTCAACATAAAATAAATTTGGAAGCTGATGCCAAACCAGTTTGTGATCCTCAACGATGTTTGAATCCTAAAATGAAAGAAGTGGTAAGAAAGGAAATACTCAAGCTTCTGGAGGCAGGTATAATTTATCCCGTTGCTGATAGTCAGTGGGTAAGTCCTGTCCATTGTGTCCGTGAGAAGGGAGGTAGTCTCTAATGATAAAGATGAATTGATTCCGCAAAGAATTATCATAGGTTATAGGATGGTAATTGATTTCCGCAAATTAAATAAGGGTACTAAGAAAGATCATTACCCCTTACCTTTTATTGATCAAATGCTAGAAAGATTATGCAAACATACACATTATTGCTTTCTAGATGGTTATTCTGGTTTTTCTCAAATACCCGTGTCGGCTAAAGATCAATCAAAGACTACTTTTACATGCCCTTTTGGTACTTTTGCTTATAGACGTATGCCTTTTGGTTTATGTAATGCATCTGCTACCTTTCAAAGATGCATGATGGCTATATTCTCTGACTTCTGCGAGAAAATTTGTGAGGTTTTCATGGATGACTTTTCCGTCTATGGTTCCTGTTTTGATGATTGCTTGAGCAATCTTGCTCAATTTTGCAGAGATGTGAAGAAACTAATCTTGTCTTGAATTGGGAAAAGTGCCACTTTATGGTTAATGATGGTATTGTCTTGGGGCACAAAGTTTCTGAAAGAGGTATTGAAGTTGATAAAGCCAAGGTTGATGCTATTGAAAAGATGCCATGTCCCAAGGACATCAAAGGTATAAGAAGTTTCCTTGGTCACGCCGGATTTTATAGGAGGTTCATTAAGGACTTCTCAAAAATCTCTCGGCCTCTGACTAATTTATTACAAAAAGATGTACCATTTGTCTTTGATGATGATTGTGTAGAAGCATTTGAAATACTTAAGAAAGCATTAGTCTCTGCACCTGTTGTTCAGCCACCTGATTGGAATTTACCCTTTGAAATTATGTGTGATGCTAGTGATTATGTTGTAGGTGTTGTTCTAGGGCAAAGAGTTGATAAGAAATTGAATGTTATCCATTATGCTAGTAAGACTCTAGACAATGCTCAAAGAAATTATGCTACTACGGAAAAGGAACTTTTAGCAGTTGTATTTGCTTGTGATAAATTCAGACCGTATATTGTTGATTCTAAAGTTACTATTCACACTAATCATGCTGCTATTAAATATCTTATGGAAAAGAAAGATGCAAAACCTAGGCTTATTAGATGGGTTCTCTTGCTCCAATAATTTGATTTGCATATTGTTGATAGAAAAGGAGCTAAGAACCCCGTTGCAGACAACTTATCTAGGTTAGAGAATGTTCTTGATGACCCACAACCTATTCATGATAGCTTTATGATGAGCAATTGAATGTCATAAGTACTTCTCGTAGCACTCCATGGTATGCTGACTATGCTAATTATATTGTTGCTAAATTTATACCACCTAGCTTCACATACCAACAAAAGAAAAAGTTTTTCTATGACTTGCGACATTACTTCTAGGATGACCCACATCTTTATAAAGAAGGAGTAGATGGTGTTATTAGACGTTGTGTACCTGAGCATGAACAGGAACATATCCTATGCAAGTGTCACTCTGAAGCTTATGGAGGACACCACGCTGGAGATAGAACTGCACATAAGGTATTGCAATCCGGTTTTTATTGGCCTACTCTCTTCAAGGATGCCCGTAAGTTTGTTTTGTCTTGTGATGAATGTCAAAGAATTGGTAATATTAGTAGACGTCAAGAAATGCCTATGAATTATTCACTTGTTATTGAACCATTTGATGTTTGGGGCTTTGATTATATGGGACCTTTTCCTGCCTCTAATGGATACACTCATATTTTAGTTGCTATTGATTATGTTACTAAGTGGGTAGAAGCTATTCCAACTAGTAGTAGTGATCATAACACTTCTATTAAAATGATTAAGGAAGTTATTTTTCCGAGGTTTGGAGTCCCTAGATATTTAATGACTGATGGTGGTTCACATTTTATTCATGGTGCTTTCCGTAAGATGCTTGCTAAATACGACATTAATCATAGAATTGCATCTCCATATCATCCGCAGTCTAGTGGTCAGGTAGAATTGAGCAATAGAGAGCTCAAATTAATTTTGCAAAAGACTGTCAATAGGTCTAGGAAGAATTGGTGCAAAAAACTTGATGATGCATTATGGGCCTATAGAACTGCATACAAAAATCCTATGGGTATGTCTCCGTATAAAATGGTTTATGGAAAAGCTTGTCACTTACCTCTCGAACTGGAACATAAGGCATATTGGGCTATTAAAGAGGTCAACTATGATTTCAAACTTGTCGATGAGAAGAGGTTATTTGATATTAGCTCACTCGATGAATGGAGAACCCAAGCTTATGAAAATGCCAAGTTGTTTAAAGAAAAGGTTAAAAGATGGCATGACAAAAGGATACAAAAACGTGAGTTTAATGTAGGTGATTATGTATTGCTATACAACTCTCGTTTAAGATGTTTTGTAGGAAAACTTCTCTCCAAATGGGAAGGTCCTTACGTTATCGAGGAGGTCTATCATTCTGGTGCCATAAAAATCAACAACTTTGCAGGCACAAATCCGAAGGTGGTAAACGGTCAAAGGATCAAACACTATTTCTCAGGTAATCCTATAAATGTTGAAACTAATATTATTGAAACCGTAACCCCGGAGGAATACATAAAGGAAACCTTCCAGAACGTTTCAGACTCCGAAAAGGAATAGGTATGTGGTACGGTAAGTAAACCGGCTCCAAAACAATTTTTAGGGCAATATTTCTCCGTTTTGGAATATTTAGAAAAATTGAAAAATAAGTAGCAGTCCGGGGAGGACACGAGGCCTCCACGAGGGTGGAGGGCACGCCCTACCCCCTGGGCGCGCCCCCTACCTCGTGAGCACCTCATGTGCCCTTCGGACTCCGTTTCCTTGCACGAAACGTATTTTGGTCGGTAAAAATTCATTATATATTCTCCCGAAGGTTTTGACTCTCGTATCATGCAGATATCCTCTGTTTTTTGTTTCGAGCTGTTGCTGCTGCAGATTAGAGCAAGATGTCCTCTCAAGAGTCAATCAAGGAGAGCCGGGTATCTAACCCGGCACCGGAACTAAGGGCAAACAGCGACGCTGACCACTTTGGGCTGGCAACGGAGGAAGAGATGGAGGCTGACCTAATGAGAGTAGATGCCATGGAAGATCAAGAAGTCACTTCTCGCCTCTGAGCTGGGTTTACGATGGGGGAACTACAGAGCTCAGCTATCCCAAACTCAGTTATCCCTTCCAATGTTAAATTTCTTTCCTATGAAAATTTGAGGAGAAGTATCTCTGGTTCTCCAGCAGCTATGCAACACCCTTGGGTGCAAGGAGCTTTAGCCGTTACAGGAAAGCTTCGCAAGGAAATAATGGACCTCAAGCAGCAGGCCAATAAGCTCGAGGAGGAGAACTGTATTCTGAGGGGAATCATCGCCAAGAATATTACACCAACAACAAAGAAGGAGAAATAATCACATGGGTATGGGCACTCCCCTTGGCGACTGCCAAGCTTGGGGGAGGTGCCCTGGTATCGTATCACCATCACAACTCCTATCTTTACCGTTTTTCTTAGTTCGATCCTATTATTAGTATCTTGATTTAGTAGAATAAAGTCATGGCATGATCTAGTTTTGAGTTTTGCTTTATGATCCTTCTTTGTAATCAAGTCCGTAAGCTATATAATAAAGATTAGTGTTGAGTCAAGGGCTTGAGTATTTTGCCATGATCTTGGGTGATTAGAAGAAAAAGAATAAAAAGAATCAAAGAGTTCATATTGATCTTATTGAAAGTAATGACTTCACATAGAAAGAGTATGATGATTAAAAGTTGTTGGGAGTTGGCAAATATAGCTTTGGTCATCGTTGCAATTAATAGGAAGTAATAAGGAAAGAGAGGTTTCACATATAGATATATTATCATTGACATCTTTTATGATTGGGAGCACTAATTAAAATATGACATGCTAAAGAGTTGATGTTGGACAAGGAAGATAACATAGTGAGTTATGTTTTCTTATATCTGAGATAAACTATGTTGTCATGGATCCTCTACCGTGTTGAGCTTGCCTTTCCCCCTCATGCTAGCCAAGTTCTCAGCACTAAGTAGAAATACTACTTGTGCTTCCGAATACCCTTAAACCAGTTTTGCCATGAGAGTCCACCATATCTACCTATGGATTGAGTAAGATCCTTCAAGTAAGTTGTCATCGCTGCAAGCAATAAAAATTGCTCTCTAAATATGCATGACTTATTAGTGCAAAGAAAATAAACTTTGTATGAACTTGTTGTGGACGCAATAAAAGTAACGGACTGCATAATAAAGGTTCACATACAAGGGGCAATATAAAGTGACGTTCTTTTGCATTAAGATTTTGTGCATCAACCCTAAACGCGTATGACAACCTCTGCTTCCCTCTGCGAAGGGCCTATCTTTTATTATTATCCTTTACCTTATGCAAGATTCACGGTGATCTTCACCCTTCCTTTTTCATTTTATCCTTTGGCAAGCTCAGCATGTTGGAAAGAACATGATATATATATCTAATTGGATGTGGGGGAGCATGAATTATTATTGTTGGCATTACCCTTGAGGTAAAAGGTTGTGGGGCAAAACTATAAGCCCTTATCTTTCTCTGTGTCCGATTAAAACTCTGTAACCACAAGTATTGCGTGAGTGTTAGCAATTATGAAGGACTAAGTGATAGTTGAGTATGTGGACTTGCTTTTAAGCTCTGACATAGACTCTTTCCGATATTATGATAAATTGCAATTGCTTCAATGACTGAGATTATAATTGTTGGTGTCCAATAAGGTTTCTGATTCATACTTTGGCTTTGTGAAAAGATCATCACTTGAACTTGAGTAACCTTATGACAAAATCTATATATGTTGCTGTTATGAAATAATCATGATGCCTTCATGTCCGTATTTTATTTTTATCGACGCCTCTACCTCTAAACATGAGGACATATTTATTGTTATCGTCTTTTCGCTTGAGGACAAGCGAGGTCTAAGCTTGGGGGAGTTGATACGTCCATTTTGCATCATGCTTTTATGTCAATATTTATTGCATTATGGGCTGTTATTTCACGTTATGTCACAATACTTATGGCTATTCTCTCCTATTTTACAAGGTTTACATGTAGAGAGAGAATGCCGGCAGCTGGAATTCTGGGCTCGAAAAGGAGCAAATATTAAAGGACTATTCTGTGCAACTCCAAAAGTCCTGAAACTCCACGGAATACCTTAAAATAAAAAAGAAAAATCATCGCCAAAGATGAAGGCCAGGGGGGCCACACCCTGCTCTCGAGGGTGGGGGGCGCCCCCCGGGCGCGCACCCCTACCTCATGGGCCCCCTGGTGGCTCTCCGATGTCCATCTTCTCCTATATGAATTCTTTCGATGAGAAAAAAATAGAAGAGAACCTTTCGGGACGAGACTCCGCCGCCACGAGGCGGAACCTTGGCGGAACCAATCTAGGGCTCCGGTAGAGCTGTTCTGCCGGGGACACTTCCCTTCGGGAGGGGGAAATCATCACCATTGTCATCACCAACGCTCCTCTCATCGGGAGAGGGCAATCTCCATCAACATCTTCATCAGCACCATCTCATCTCCAAACCCTAGTTCATCTTGTATCCAATTCTTGTCTCCAAGTCCGAGATTGGTGCTAGTAGGTTGCTAGTAGTGTTGATTACTCTTTGTAGTTGATGCTAGTTGGTTTATTTGGTGGAAGATCATATGTTCAGATCCTTTATGCACATTATTACCCCTCTGATTATGAACATGAATATGCTTTGTGAGTAGTTACGTTTGTTCCCGAGGACAAGGGAGAAGTCTTGCTATTAGCAGTCATGTGAATTTGGTATTCGTTCAATATTTTGATAAGATGTATGTTGTCTAACCTCTAGTGGTGTTATGTGAACGTCGACTACATAACACTTCACCATTATTTGGGCCTAGAGGAAGGCATTGGGAAGTAATAAGTAGATGATGGGTTGCTAGAGTGACAGAAGCTTAAACCCTAGTTTATGCGTTGCTTCGTAAGGGGCTGATTTGGATCCATATGTTTCATGCTATGGTTAGGTTTATGATGCGGAGCATCCCACGTTCATCCCCATGTACACTCTGACGACTCCCCAAGCCCCAAGGATACATAAGATGAGGTGAGGGAGTCCTGGACTAGGGGGTGTCCGGATAGCCGAACTATCATCATCGGCTGGACTCTAGACTATGAAGATACAAGATTGAAGACTTCGTCCCGTGTCCGGAAGGGACTTTCCTTGGCGTGGAAGGCAAGCTTGGCAATACAGATATGTAGATCTCCTACCATTGTAACCGACTCTGTGTAACCCTAGCCCTCTCTAGTGTCTATATAAACCGGATGGCTTTAGTCCATAGGACGAACAACAATCATACCATAGGCTAGCTTCTAGGGTTTAGCCTCTTTGATATCGTGGTAGATCTACTCTTGTAATACCCACATCATCAATATCAATCAAGCAGGACGTAGGGTTTTACCTCCATCAAGAGGGCCCGAACCTGGGTAAAACATCGTGTCCCTTGTCTCCTGTTACCATCCGCCTAGACGCACAGTTCGGGACCCCCTACCCGAGATCCGCCGGTTTTGACACCGACAATGGTGCTTTCATTGAGAGTTCCTCTGTGTCATCACCGATAGGCTCGATGGCTTCTTCGATCATCAACAACGATGCAGTCCAGGGTGAGACCTTCCTCCCCAGATAGATCTTCGTATTCGGCGGCTTTGCACTGCAGGCCAATTCGCTTGGCCATCTAGAGCAGATTGAAAGCTACACCCTTGGCCGTCAGGTCAGATTTGGAAGTTTGAACTTCATGGCTGACATCCGCGGGGACTTGATCTTTGATGGATCTGAGCCACAGCCGAGTGCACCGCACTGTCACGACAGGCATGAGTTAGCTCTGCAGCCGGACAGTACCCTGGAGGCCGCACACGAGTCCGCTTAGTAGCCACTGTCGACGATCTAACTGACATGCTAGACTTCGACTCCGAAGAAATCGACGGTATGGACGACGACGCCGGAGACGATCAAGAACCAGCGCCTACTGGGCACTAGAAAGCCACCTCATCATATGACATATACATGGTGGATATCCCAAAGGATGGGAATGGCGAAGGAACAGCGGAGGATGACCCCTCCAAGAAACAGCCCAAGCGCCGGCGTCGGCGGCGCCGCTCTAAAGCCCGCCACAGCAAGAATGGAGATTCCGGCACCGGAGATAATAACACTCCAGACAGTGCCGACGACAACCCCCTCCAGCAAGATTCAGCACAGGAGGACGGAGACGCCACCCTCATGAGAAAATGGCAGATGAAGAGGTAGAGAATTACATGCCTCCCTCCGGAGACGAGGCAAGCCTCGACGGCGACGAATTTGTCATGCCTGAGGATCTCGTCGAACAAGAGCATTTTAAACGCAGGCTTATGGCCACGGCAAACAGCCTCAAGAAAAAGCAGCAGCATCTTAGAGCTGATCAAGATCTGCTAGCCGACAGATGGACTGAAGTCCTCGCGGCCGAAGAGCATGAGCTCGAACGCCCCTCCAAAAGCTACCCTAAACGCAAGCTGCTCCCCCGATTAGAGGAGGAGGCATATGAACCTGCATCACCAGCAGACAATACGGCTGACCGACCACCCCGTGGCCGCGATAGAGAGGCCTCTAGGCCCTCCACTAGAACCGTACCCCGGCATCGCTCGAAAAGCACAAGGCCACAGGGGAATGCTCCGGACTTGCGAGATATATTGGAGGATAAGGCAAGACAATCAAGATCAATCTATGGATCGCATGGGCGCCCCATGATATGTGACGACAACCATCGCGCCGGACACAGTAAGTCCGGCCGGGCCAAACACAGCAGACAAAGCTCTCTTGAACTTCGTCGTGATATCCCCCAATACAGAGGCGCCGCACACCCGCTATGCTTCACAGATGAAGTAATGGATCATCAAATCCCCGAAGGGTTTAAACCCGTAAACACTGAATCTTACGATGGCACAACAGACCCCGCGGTTTTGATCGAGGACTATCTCCTTCATATCCACATGGCCCGCGGTGATGATCTCCACGCCATCAAATACCTCCCACTCAAGCTTAAAGGACCAGCCCGGCATTGGCTTAACAGCTTGCCAGCAGAGTCAATTGGGAGTTGGGAAGACCTGGAAGCCGCATTCCTCGACAACTTCCAAGGCACGTACGTGCGACCACCAGACGCTGACGACCTAAGCCATATAATTCAGCAGCCAGACGAATCGGCCAGACAATTCTGGACACGGTTCCTAACTAAGAAAAATCAAATCGTCGACTGTCCGGATGCGGAGGCCCTCGCAGCCTTCAAACATAACATCCGCGATGAGTGGCTTGCCCGGCACCTGGGATAGGAAAAGCCGAAATCCATGGCAGCCCTAACATCACTCATGACCCGCTTCTGCGCGGGTGAGGACAGCTGGCTAGCACGCATCAACAAACTTAGTAAAAATTTTGGCAGTCCGAATATCAAGGACCGCAATGGCAGGTCGCGTCGCAACAAAAACAAACGCCGCATTAACGGCGATAATAGTGAGGATACGGCAGTCAATGCCGGATTCAAAGGCTTTAAACCCGGTCAGCGGAAAAAGCCATTCAAAAGGACTACTCCAGGTCCGTCCAATTTGGACCAAATAGTCGACCGCTCGTGCCAGATACACGGCACCCCCGAAAAGCCAGCCAACCACACCAACAGGGACTGTTGGGTATTCAAGCAGGCAGGCAAGTTAATTGCCGAAAACAACGACAAGGGGCTGCATAGCGATGACGAGGAAGAGACCCGACGACGAACAATATATGACAGAAGGGTTTCCTCCCACAAGTGCGGACGGTGAACATGATATACGCAACACACATACCCAAAAGGGAGCGGAAGCGTGCACTCAGGGATGTATACACGATGGAGCCAGTTGCCCCGAAGTTCAATCCATGGTCCTCCTGCCCGATCACTTTTGACCGAAGGGACCACCCCACCAGCATCTGCCACGGCGGATTCGCCGCATTGGTTTTAGACCCAATCATCGATGGATTTCACCTCACCAAAGTCCTGATGGATGGCGGCGACAGCCTGGTGCGCAAAATGGGCATAGACCCCTCAAGGATTAAACCTACCTAGACGACCTTTAAAGGTGTCATACCAGGTGTAGAAGCCAATTGTACAGGCTCAGTTACACTGTAAGTGGTCTTCGGATCCCCGGATAACTTCCGAAGCGAGGAGTTAATCTTTGACATAGTTCCGTTCCGCAGCGGTTATCATGCTTTGCTCGGACGTACCGCGTTAGCAAAGTTCAACGCGGTGCCGCACTACGCATACCTCAAGCTCAAGATGCCAGGCCCTCGAGGAGTCATCACGGTCAACGGAAGCACTGAGCGCTCTCTCCGAATGGAGGAACATACAGTGGCTCTCGCGGCAGAAGTACAGTGCAGCCTCCTAAGGCAATTCTCGAGTCCGGCCGTTAAGCGACCGGACACGGCTAAACGCGCCCGGAGTAACCTACAACAAGACCACCTGGCACGTTCCGAGAACGCGTAGCAGTGCGGCCCCAACCCTAGCCCCTGCAAAATTTCAAGACAGGTCCTTCGCGTACACCATTACGCTCTGGAGATACCATGGGCATGGGGGGAGGGGCACGACCACGATAGGCCCAGAATGCGGCTTAACCACACCAGGGGCTCTCAAGTGTGTCGTTCTTTTTTTTCTTTTCCTTTTTTTACCCACAGGACTCCGTTCATTAGAGGCCCTGTCCGGCAGCAGACCTGCCGAACTCACAATGCAACAGCCAGGGAAGGAGAAAGGCTACAACGAATATCCAGGTGGTCTCCATTACGAGCATTAAATCTGTTTTATACACCATTCCGCAGCCTACCCCTGGAGGGGGACATGTTTAATAGTCCCATCCCTTGCTTATCGCACCATTTGTATCATTCTGCATTCACAGTAGTCTTTCTTGAATAAACAATGCAACACCTTTTTGCTTACAATTGCATTTCTTTCTTATACATATGTTCATTTATGACATGTTGCATCCGTACACTTTGGTACGGCTAAATACACCAGGGGCTTATGTTTCCCGCATCATGGTGTGATAAGCCCGAACACTTTCACAAGTGCGACACCCCAAACTTATAGCATTATATGCATCGGCTCCGAATCATGTCTTGGGTCAATAATTGGGTTTGCCCGGCTCCCATGTTTTGGTACCTTATGTTCCGTTGTATCGGCTAAGGTAGCACTGGGAGAACCACTGCGATTGCGCCCCAGTTGAGCTGGGCGAGCGCCTCAGTGGAGAAAGCTAAAACTGACCGTCATGATGAGGCGAGAGCCGGTCGCTGTTCGAGAGGTTTTTTGCGAGTCCCTAAAGACCTATGCCGCTTAGAGCGAGGAGCCGGCTTTGTCCGGCCCAAGCGTGGATAGCGCCCCAAATTTGTCCTTCCGAACACTAGGGGCTTCACCGAAATTTAAAATTATAGAATTCTATGGCTAAGTGAGAGTGTTCAAGCGTTATAAGTCCGGTTGCCTTGTTCGTTGTGTTGAGCGCCTCCCTAGATGGACCCAAAAATGGGAACAAGAGTGCTCAAATTTATCCCGAACACCCCAACACTCGTGGCATGGGGGCTGAAGCCAACGACTTGCCATCTCTCAGATTTGATAAAAAGCCGCACAGAAGGTAATATTTTAAATTAACAAGTGTTGCTTAGCGCATATGAACAAAGTTTTCAGCGCACAGGATAACAAAATGCGAGTCTACTCAAATATTACATCTTTGGAGCACTCACCCGCAATAATGTGGGCACCCTTCAGGACAGTCTTATAATACATCTCGGGCGTGCGATACTCCTTGCCCAGCGGTGGCGCGTCCGTCACAAGCTTCTGAGCATCCATCTTGCCCCAGTGCACCTTTGCATGGGCAAGGGCCCGACGGGCACCTTCAATGCAGGCGGAATGCTTGATGACTTCAACCCATGGACACGCATCCACCAGCCGCCGCACCAGGCCGAAGTAGCTCCCAGGCATGGCCTCCTTAGGCCACAGCCGAACTATGAGGCCCTTCATGGCCTGTTCGGCCACCTTGTGGAGCTCGACCAGCTGCTTCAGCTGGTCGCTAAGGGGCACCAAATGTCCGGCCTCAGCATACTGAGACCAGAAGACCTTCTCCGTCGAGCTCCCCTCCTCGGCCCTATAGAAAGCCACAACATCGGACACGCTGCAGGGCAGATCTGCGAACGCTCCTGGAGAGCTCCGAATTCGGGTAAGTGATAGGTAATTCACACTCACATGCTTACTTTGCATGAAAAATGCCTTACCCGCCGCTATTTTCTTCAACGCCTCGACTTCCTGGAGGGCCTTGTAGGCTTCGGCCTTAGCGGCTTTGGCACTCTCAAGAGCCGTTGCAAGCTCGGACTCTTGAGTCTTCGAGTCACGCTCCAAACTCTCATGTTTTTCCACGAGAGCCCGGAGCTCTTGCTGTACCTCCGCCACCCGCGCCTCCTACCTTTCTCGCTCGGTGCGCTCCGCGGCCGCATTACGTTCGGCCGCGGACACCGCCTCCTTCAGGGTCACACCTCGTTTGTGGCCCCTACAATACCCACGTTATCCTTGTCATTCTTCTTGCAACCAAATCCTTTTCTGTAAGGTACAATTTTAATAAGGTGCTACTCACCTTCCTTGTCCTCGAGTTGCTTCTTGGCACGGCCGAGCTCGCTCTCGGACCGCTCGAGGCTTTGCTTAAAAGTATTGACCTCCGCAGTCAGTGCGGTAGAGGTCAGCAGCACAGCCTGCAATCCCATATTGACATATTTTGTATATGACTCCTGCGTATATCTTTTTAGATCCTCAGTCCGGCTTTTCTTTCCAAATACCGAACCGAGCATCAGGGGCTACTGTCAATGCGGTACTATTTTACATATATCAAAATTCTTACCTCAAAGCCTGTTAGAAGGCTGCTGCAGGCTTCGGTCAGCCCGCTCTTGGCGAGCTGAACCTTCTGAATCACCGCACTCATAACAGTGCGGTGTTCCTCTTTGATGGAGGCGCCATTGAGCGCCTCCAGCAAGCTATCCGGCGCCTCCGGTTGGACGAAGGATGCCGGCGTCACGGTCTTGCCCTTCTTACGAAGGGGCCGCCCGCCGGACTCCGGAGCCACTACGGGTACCGGGGCCTCCTCCTCCTGGCGGGTCCCTTCCTGGGATCCCACCTCGGCATCGTCCGCATCACAGGGGGTGGAGGCGGTTGGAAGAGAATCCATATCCGACGCACCCAAGGACCCGCTCAACGAAGCGGGAAGATCATCCTTGGGCGGACTGCAGGGTCGGTGGCATTAGAAAGACACTATGTGGCGAAAAGAAAAACCATGAAATTATTCAGGAGTCCGGATACTTACGATCTCGCCAGGGGCTTGGCCCTTGGAGGCTAATCCTCGTCGTCATCTCTGGCGTTGGCAGAGCAGTCCGGGGAAGAGTCCTTCCCTTCTTGGACCCTTCGGCCTCCCTCGTTGGGGAAGCCTTCCTTTTCTTCCCTCCCCCCTCTGGGGGAGAGGCCTTCTTCTTCTCCTCCTCGCCTTTGTGGGAGGAGTCTGCCTCGGAGTCATCGTCCGATGACACCTGAAAACGGGAACTCTTCCGAGTGCCCGTGGCCTTCTTCTTGGCCTTCTTCTCCGGCACCACGTGGGGTGCCGGAGCCAGCAGCCCCGTTAAGCGGGCGTCCGCTGGGTCCTCTGGTAATGGGGCAGACAGATAGTCTGTTCAGCCTTCTTCAGCCAGTCCTGTCAAAGGAGGGGGAGTTTAGATCCCTCATAGAGTCAAACTATGGAAAACAAGTGTCCCATAAAGGGCAGAATCGCTTACCTTGCTAGCCGGACGCTGCGAGCTGAATCCGCGATCTTCGGTAGCGGATGCGGGGGCCTCGACGCCCTTAAATAGCACCCTCCAGGCATCTTTGTACGTAGTGTCGAAGAGCCCGCTCAAAGTCTGGTGCTGCGCCAAATCGAACTCCCACATATTGAAGCCCCATCGTTGGCACGGGAGAATCCGGCAGATGAGCATGACCTGGACTACATTGACAAGCTTGAGCTTCTTGTTCACTAGCTTTTGGATGCAGGCTTGGAGTCCGGTCAGCTCCTCCGAATCACCCCATGTCCGGCCGCTCTCTTTCCAGGAGGTGAGCCGTATGGGGATGCCAGATCTGAATTCGGGGGCCGCTGCCCATTCAGGGTCACGCGGCTCGGTGATGTAGAACCACCCCGATTGCCACCCCTTGATGGTTTCCACGAAAGTGCCCTCAAGCCAAGTAACGTTGGGCATCTTGCCCACCATGGCGCCTCCGCACTCCGCTTGGCTGCCCTTCACAACCTTCGGCTTGACAATGAAGGTCTTGGCCACAAGCCGAAGTGGGGCTGGATGCAGAGGAAGGCCTCACACACGACGATAAATGCCGACATGTTGAGGATGAAATTCAGGGACAGATCATGGAAATCCAGGCCGTTGTAGAACATGAGCCCCCGGACAAAGGGATGGAGTGGGAAGCCCAGTCCGCGGAGGAAATGGGAAAGAAATACTGCCCTCTCATGGGGCCGGGGGTGGGGTTGAGCTCTCCCTCGTCGGGGAGCCGGTGCGCGATGTCGCTAGACAAATATCCGGCGCTGCGCAGCTTCTGGATGTGCCCCTCCGTAACGGAGGAGGCCATCCACTTGCCTCCCACTCCGGACATAGTTGGAGAAGCTTGAGGTGAGATGTGCGGACTTGGGCGCTGGGGCTCGAGTTCGCAGAGATGGATAAGCCAAGGAGGAAGAAGGCGCAGGTAAAAGGGTTGGATCTTTATCCCCTTATATGGGCGGACGAAAACATGCATCCCCACCGGCCTGATAAAACTCGCTTATATCTGAAGCGCCGCAATCAATGGCGAAGTTGGGTTACCCATGTCCGTATTGATGGGAATCCCGGAATAAGGGGAACACGATCTCTGCTTCGACAAGACGAGCCAAGGAAACCGCTTCACTAAACATGCTGAGGTGGTACAATAAAACGATTCGAGTAAAGGCTTGGTAGTAGTGTGACGTCACCCCACCAAATACGTCAGCAGATTGAACTTGTGTAAATATTATTCTCTCTATGGTTGTATGTGGAATTTATTTTGCAGAGCCGGACACTATCCTGGTGTTCACAATCTTCTATAAATTATTCGGAGAAGGAACCCGCCTTGCAACGCTGAAGACAATATGCGCGCCAGACTCGTCGTCATTGAAGCTTGGTTCAGGGGCTACTGAGGGAGTCCTGGACTAGGGGGTGTCCGGATAGCCAAACTATTATCATCGGCCGGACTCCAAGACTATGAAGATACAAGATTGAAGACTTCGTCCCGTGTCCGGATGGGACTTTCCTTGGCGTGGAAGGCAAGCTTGGAAATACGGATATGTAGATCTCCTACCATTGTAACCGACTCTGTGTAACCTTAGCCCTCTCCGGTGTTTATATAAACCGGATGGCTTTAGTCCATAGGACGAATAACAATCATATCATAGGCTAGCTTCTAGGGTTTAGCCTCCTTGATCTCGTGGTAGATCTACTCTTGTAATACCCACATCATCAATATCAATCAAGCAGGACGTAGGGTTTTACCTCCATCAACAGGGCCCGAACCTGGGTAAAACATCGTGTCCCTTGTCTCCTGTTACCATCCGCCTAGACGCACAGTTCGGGACCCCCTACCCGAGATCCGCCTGTTTTGACACTGACATGAGGCCTTGACTATGCGCCATTGGACACAAGGTGAATTCACTCCTCTTCGAATCGTCACTTTCCATGTCTGAGACATGGCTACTACCTCATGCATGGACCTTGCCTATACTCAGGTACAACCGAGATGACAATGGAGAATCAAAGGACAAAGGCCAAGCATGGAAGAGGAGAAGGAAGAAGAACCAGCTGCTACAGGCCCCAGACATCCGGCCCTTCCCGCAAGCCCGGACATCCGGCCATAGCCCGGACATCCGCCGCCCATCACAGAACGCGTCTAGAAGCTGAACCCCGTTAGCCCGGACATCCGGCCAGAGGCCCGGACATCTGGCTCTTCCCGAGCCGCCGGACATCCGCCCCCCAGCCCGGACATCCGGACCCCGCCTGTCCAGAGAGCAACCGCAGGGCACCCAGGGCAGCCCGGACATCCGGTCTCCCAGCCCGGACATCCGACGCCTGTCTGCGCACAGTGAACGGGCCAAGGGCCCATGTATCCCTCTCACCTACCCCTTCGAGGCTAAGGCCTATATGTACTCCACCACCTACTCCTAGTTAGGGTTAGCGTTGATTTAGCTCATTTGTGAGATAGAGCCTCGCTCATCCATCGGATCTCCTCCTCGTGAGAGACCGCGGCCTCTTCGGAGAAGATTCACTTGGATTCAAGACCCCTTTACGGGAAGATCCCCTCGTGGATTCAAGACCTCCTCTCGGAGAAGAACGGTTACCTTTGTATATTTCCTTTGTTGATTTTGAATCTTGTGCTACCTCATGTGTTCGGTGATCTAGCCCTTGTGTGATCGATACTTGTCGGTTGAGTGATTCTCTCATTCCTCCCCGTGATTTCCCCTTTGTGTTTTCCACGCGTTCTTCGTGTTTCCCTGTAGGATCCACTCCAAACGTGAAAGATCGGCCCCTAGGGTTCCGCCCTACATCATCTTGGTATCATGAGCCACGTTGATCACATTTTTGGAGCCCCTACCCCGTGTATTCTAGCTTGATTTTATTGATTTTGTCCTAAATCCGAAAATCCCCACCAAAAATAGCCCCCAATTTTTTTGTGATTTGTTGGTTTAATGATGTTTTGTTGATTTTGATCCATGGATTTGCTTGGTTTCAAGTGGATCTAGCATCTCCCCAAGTTTCCCCATCTTTCATCCACAAAATCTCTCCAATTTTGCCCCCGAAATCATCGATTTCCGCCCCAAATCGATTTCCTCGAGTGCATCCTCGGATTTGGAGCCCGGACATCCGGCCCGACCACCGAACATCCGGCCAGCCCGGATATCCGCCCATTAGCCCGGACATCCGGCTCCTGGAGCGCATTTTCACGCGCGGTTCTGGACATCAGGTCCCGGAAATCCGGCCCGAGCCCCGGATGTCCGCCCGCTGTCATTTCAGCTTTTCCCGTTTCACCGTTTTGACCATAACTAATTCATCCGTAGTCCGATTTTGACGTTCTTTAGCTCGTTTTGAAGCTCTTGACATCCCCCTTCCCACAAAAATACCACCAACATCATTTGAATTCATAAAATTTTGTGAATTTTGGCATCTTTGCCTAGGGCTTCCACCATATCATCCGCATAGCCACCACCGACTTCCGCAACCTAACCCATTTTGTTCCCCATAGCATTTGAGGTTGTTTGAGTAGTGACTTGAGTCTCCTAAGGTGTTTCGGCTACTTAGGGACGGTTGCTTCTTCATCAACCACCACCATACCTTCCGCATAGGCTTGCCCACCATACACTTCCGCCACCCCAACTTAACCCAATTTTGTTCGAGTTGTGGCTTGTGTCTCCTAAGGTGTTTAGGATACTTAGGGAGGGCAACTTCAACTTTGACACATGTATAGCCCGTAATCCCACTTCCGCATTGCTAAGTGCAAACCACCACCGCTTTCCGCTACCACCATTTTGACATTTGATGTTTGATTTTGAGTTCGCGGTTTTTTCCGTTTCCTAAGGTGTTTCGGCTACTTAGGGACGAGACTCCATCATCTTGATTTCTACATCAAGATCACCTCCACTCATCATCACCAAGGACGGTAACCTCCATATCATCTTGGTATTGTGGTATCCCTCCATTGTCTATTCCCCTTGCTATTGCATTGTTAACCCCTAGCCCATTTTGCGTCACTTGCCTATCGAGACTAGCCATTTGAGTATTGCCGGCAACGTTACTTGTGCACGTTAGTGATCATACTTCCCATAGCATACATACCATATCATCGTGGTGCATATATTGGTATCATATCTTGTGTCACAAGTTTGTTCCCGCATATACACAATTGCTATCTTGGTTTGTGCATTGTGCAAAAGTGGCCATACAAAAAAAGAGAATAAAGCTTTTAAGCAAAAGAAAGAGAGCAAAGAAGCTTGTAAGCAAGTGCCATAGCATCATACCACATTGCACATAAGATTGTCATATCCAATCATCTTGGATCATCTTGAGAGAAACACCGGGAACCATACATACATAGCATACTTGGGATAGAAGTTTATCAATTTTGCATCTTATAGGTTGTGCACAAGTGTCGTATATGCCAATAGAGCAATCGTGCTAGCATCTCTCTTGAGTTGTGCAACACAAGCGTTTTCCGTGGATTCCACATTTTGTGCTCATTCCTTGGTTGCACGACCCCATTTATCTATCCGTGTGTGCGTTTTCGTGTGCCATCCATATTGCTATTGGTCCATTTGTTTCACTTGCGAATTTGTGAATCTCTTTCAACATTATTGACTCTTGCTAACATTTTGCATTAAATTTTTGTGCCACTATCCTCACCGAGCTCCACTATAAGCTTTACTTGTGTAGGTGTGAGAACCGACAAGGATTGGTACCAATAGTGCTATTTCATTGTCCGCATTTGAGTGAACTTGATTCATTATCAACATCGGTCAAGGTACATTGGTATAAGTTCTTCTCTTTCTCCCACTCATATTTGCTCGAGTCTTGTGATGGATAGGCAAGGCATTTCATCTCCGGTCTACGACAACAACGACGGCGTGAACAACCACATCACCAAAGCGTCCATCTTCGATCTACAACGACAAATACAAGGCGCACAATCAAGATTGCGAGAGCGCATCGAGAACATCTCCATCGACATTCGTCACTCCGAAGTAATGAAAAGGCAATACATCGACAAGAAGCTTTCCGCACATAAAGAGGAGCAAGATGCAAGGATGGAGAAGATTAGAGCCTTGATCAAGTCTTCTTCCGCTTCTTCATCTTCAAGGCGGTGACATTCAAGCCACAAGTCTTCGGAGCGGGGAAATGATGCAAGTGCAAATCTTCCTCGTCCACATCTACATGGCGACCACCATCACGTTCGTGATCAACATCGTCATGAAGGGCAAGTCACCTCCAAGCATCATGTGCACGACGACGACGAACGACATCTACTACGAGCTCAAGCACGACAATGACATCATCATCATGAAGATGCTCCACAAGCACAAGTGCACAAGTCCCAACAAGCCCTACTTCACGCCAAGTCCAAGCTTCAAGAGCACAAAAGAAGACCGCGAGACAACCACCACCAAGATGGCGCTACGGCTACATCAACCACTTCAGCATCTTCGCCAAGTGTTCTCAACGCATCTTCGCCTTTGGACGTACAACATCTTCGCCTACTTCCCACGTGTACGCCTACATCGACTTCATCAAGTCCAAGGCGACTACCTACGAGCGAGGGCGACACTTCCATCTTCGGAAGCCCCTCAAGGAAGATGGCCGAGCATGGGAAATTCCCTTCGGTCATGGAGACGAGCTATGAGGTGCCACATCATATGGGCCTCCAACACCAAGACAGTGACAAGACGGTCGAGCAAGGGCCATTCCCTTCGACCGTGACGACGAGCGCGAACCTCTTCAACAACATGAAGATGGCATCCATATTGGACTCATACTCCGAGTCAAGCTACACGACCGTGCATGGAGACATTTGCACCTACATCTCTCTGACACCCACATATGTCGAGATGCCCCAAGTGCCATGTGAGGAGAGCCACCACCCCATGAGTGAGATGAGTGACTCCACCATACGTGACATTGAGAGCATTTCCGATGAGAGGATGAGTGTGACCACCACTAGCCCCACACATGAGAGCATGCCACACATCCTATGTGAGGTTGAGCGCCATTTGAGTGACTCCACCAACCATATGAGTGAGAGCATCCTTGAGGGAGTGAGTGTGCCACAACACGTAGTGAGTGAGGTAGTTGACACGGCATGTGAGGCCACTATGATTTCTAACGACTTAACCTCTACTCCTAGTGTGTTTTCTTCTTTGGTGCTAGGTCTCCTACATGACAACATGCCTATCCTCGACGAGTCCATCCCTCTAATGGGAAAACCGATGGCCATGGTGGATGATGATGCACCCTGCACATGGTTCCATCAAGATGAAGATGACAATGAGACGATCTTTGACACCTCACCTACAACACATGAGCGATGCTCCAAAGGTAACATAGGTGATGGTGCTTCCCTTGTCCCACTAGTGGATTCTCTTGACATCGATTGCTCCCATGATGTTGACCCACCTATTACCATGCTTCATGCTAGTGAAACTTCTTCATGCCTTGACTTACCTATTTATGATGAATATGATGATGAGCATGTTGAGTTGCCTAGTTGTGATGCTATGCTCCATAGGATATCAGGTGAAAATTCTTTTGGTCACATCATGTTTGACAACCCATTGAACTTGTCATATGCTATGAGTGAGATCTCCCATATTGCATCATTACAATCTCAACATAGTAACTATGCATGCCCCATTAAAATCAACCCCATTTGAACTTATGGCATAGATGATGAGACGATGGTCATTGGCTTTTGTTTTTCATGTGATGATATTGCCATGCTTCCTTTACATGATTTGCGCAATACATCTACTATGCCATGCCATGATCACATAGTTTCGAATATGCATTGTTTTGGATGTTTTCAATATTCTCCATGTGATGTTGCTACAAATGCTCATGAGGAGACCCCCATAGTTTCCTCATACATATTAGGAGATCTTGATGCATCTCATACTTTGCATGATTCCCATGATAGTGTACACCATATGCATTCCATGAATAACAATGCTCTAGATATTTCTCATGATGCATCACATCCTTTGAGTCTCCATTATGACACACATAATAACAAACCTATCATTATGGATGACATGTTTCTATATCACACATCTCATTTATTTGAGCATTGGCTATTTTGTGCTAACCGACACATGCATGTGCTCATCAAGATGGATGATGTGTACATCTACCACACACACACAATTTTTCCTTTGTCCTTGTTTTGTGTAGGTACTCATGTATACTCGTCAACCTCTCAATCCCAAGAGTTGACGAAACGAGCTCTTGAGAGCAACGACGGCTTGGGATCCCGTGGACTATCCTTACCACCGTTCCCCTCATGCAAGGACTACGCGCATCTCTTCTACTTGGCTCTCACACGGCTATGGGCTATATACCACTTGTCACCTTATGCCCATACTATCGTGTTCACTTTGCATGTTATGCCTCTTTACATGAATTTGCCATGCAATTGTGACCCTTGCTTGCATTTACCCATGATGCACCATTATGATATTCCTATGTGTATTTGCATGCTTGGTGGAGATCCTTGTTGCTATTTCCATGTTTATCATGTGCCCCATGCTATTGATGCTTGTTGTGTTGGGAGAGTCATGATGCCCCATTGCTATTTACATATGGCCTCTCGCCAATACATTCATGCCATTCTACTCATATCTTGCTTTCATGCTTGTGATATGTCATGTGCATTATTCATGCCCACTATTTGCACACATGACATGCTTGCCATTATTCCCTCTAGTATGTTGCATCTTCGCACTACTAGCTTGCTTGACTTGATCGCCATGATTGCTTGCTTGGTTGCATCACCCATGTTCCACTCTTACTCGCTTTCTTGGGTTGATGACATATATGCTCATGCCTCTCACATGATATATCTTGATCATTGTCTCTTGTGTCCATTAGTTGCCTCTTTCATATCCACTTGTATTGAGTGCAACCATACTATGCTTATTGATCTTGGAGACTTTGACACCTTACTTGTGATGCATGCTTGTTTGATTGAGCCTATTGTACTTGGTTGTTCTTGCATCATATGCCTCCATACTATGACATGCCCCCTTGCACCTTCTTATGATGAGCATGATGCATACACTTGTTGGGTATATTACCACATGAATGATAGGTTTTGCACCTCCGCTAACCTCATTTGTTTTTCCGAGTGTTTGTCATGTTCTTTCGTTTTGAAGGATTCACAAGGCATTAACGTCATGAGACATATTGGTTATGTGAAGGCATACATGATGTGCGACACCAACATCTTCCGGAACATTCATAAGGTGAACTCCTTCCCTTTGAGCCATCCTCAGGTATGCATATTGGATGGGTCACTCTTTCATTGTTGTTTCCTTCTTGTTGTCTACATGATACATCTCGCGGACGGAGGAGCGACATTGGAGATTGGCTCTATGGACCTTCACATTGAGGAGCGCTCGCACTTATTGGATGCACCTTCGAACCTCAACTCTTGCAACGACATCAAGCATTGGTACACCAACACCTCCATATTTGTTGATTGTGCTCATACATGTCATGCTCGATGGACATATCATACTCACTGCAAGTTTGCACCCTATGCATGGATTTACTCACATTGTGATTGCCTTGTTGCATCTTGTATTCCCATGTCATCCATGATATTTGAGCTTGTTCACTTCCTTAGCAAATTTGTTGTGATCTTCCTTGATGGCATATTCATACATAATGATCATATTGTCGACCATCAATTGCGTGATAACATACACATGTTGAGCATCCATTGCCATATTCATGTTATTGATGAACCATCTCTCTATGACATCATTTTGCACAATGGTAGAATTTGTTGCTTTGTGCACCATGCTAATTATCCCATGAATGCTTTGCATATCATTCTAGATCATCTTGATAAGCATCATGTGTCTTGCCATGCACCATCTTGCAGCACGGACTCATATTTAATTGATGGACCCTTTGTGTGTGCTAACCATTGTATTTCCAAGTGTACTTTGTGTTTGCTCCTTTTGCATGTATACCACTTCGGAGACACCTTGGAGTACTTGGATTGTGCCATGCCTTCAACTTCGTCCAACTACAAGTCCATCCACGACAACCGTTTCCATGGTGATGAGGATCGCGATCCGAGGTCGGATCTTTCCCAAGGGGGGGGGGAGATGATGCGGAGCATCCCAAGTTCATCCCCATGTACACTCTGACTACTCCCCAAGCCCCAAGGATACATAAGATGAGGCCTCGACTATGCGCCATTGGACACAAGGTGAATTCACTCCTCTTCGAATCGTCACTTTCCACGTGTGAGACATGGCTACTACCTCATGCATGGACCTTGCCTATACTCAGGTACAACCGAGATGACCATGGAGAATCAAAGGACAAAGGCCAAGCATGGAAGAGGAGAAGGAAGAAGAACCAGCTGCTACATGCCCCGAACATCCGGCCCTAGCCCGGACATCCGGCCCTTCCTGCAAGCCCGGACATCCGGCCACAGCCCGGACTTCCGGCGCCCATCACAGAACGCGTCCAGAAGCTGAACCCCGTCAGTCCGGACATCCGGCCAGAGGCCCGGACATCCGGCTCTTCCCGAGCCGCCGGACATCCAGCCCCCAGCCTAGAAATCTGAACCTCGCCTGTCCAGAGAGCAACCGCAGGGCACCCAGGCCAGCCCGGACATCCGGTCTCCCAGCCCGGACATCCGGCCCATTGCGAAGCCCCGGACATCCTACGCCTGTCTGCGCACAGTGAACGGGCCAAGGGACCTTGTATCCCTCTCACTTACCCCTTCGAGGCTAAGGCCTATATATACTCCACCACCTCCTCCTAGTTAGGGTTAGCATTGATTTATCTCATTTGTGAGATAGAGCCTCGCTCATCCATCGGATCTCCTCCTCGTGAGAGACCGCGGCCTCTTCGGAGAAGATCCACTTGGATTCAAGACCCCTTTACGGGAAGATCCCCTCGTGGATTCAAGACCTCCTCTCGGAGAAGAACGGTTACCTTTGTAACTTTCCTTTGTTGATTTTGAATCTTGTGCTACCTCATGTGTTCGGTGATCTAGCCCTTGTGTGATCGATACTTGTCGGCTGAGTGATTCTCTCATTCCTCCCCATGATTTCCCCTTTGTGTTTTCCGCGCGTTCTTCGTGTTTCCCCGTAGGATCCACTCCAAACGTGAAAGATCGGCCCCTAGGGTTCCGCCCTACATCAATTAACCTTAATACTTTTGTTGTAGTTGCGGATGCTTGCAATAGAGGTTAATCATAAGTGGGATGCTTGTCCAAGTAAGGGCAGTACCCAAGCACCGGTCCACCCACATATCAAATTATCAAAGTACCGAACGCGAATCATATGAGCATGATGAAAACTAGCTTGACGATATTCCCATGTGTACTCGGGAGCGCTTTTCCTATTATAAGAGTTTGTCCAGGCTTGTCCTTTGCTACAAAAAGGATTGGGCCACATTTCTGCACTTTATTTACTTTTGTTACTTGTTGCTCGTTACCATTTATCCTATCACAAAACTATTTGTTACCACTTATTTCAGTACATGCTGAGAATACCTTGCTGAAAACCGCTTATCATTTCCTTCTGCTCCTTGTTGGGTTCGACACTCTTACTTATCGAAAGGACTATGATAGATCCCCTATACTTGTGGTCATCAGTACTTCACCATGATGTTGGATGGAACAGCTCGCACTTGGTTAAAAAGTCTGCCCGTTAATTCTGTCGGTTCATGGGACGAGTTGAAGGCCCGGTTTATAGCAAACTTCAAAGACACATGCAAGCAACCTATGTCAATCGTGGATCTGTCCGCTTGTGTCCAAGGAGAAGGTGAATCAACAACTAATTGGGTGCGCCGGGTTTCAGAAATCCTGCATTCGTTGGACCACATCAATGATGATTTGGCAATCATAACATTGGAGGGCAATTGCCGGTTTAAGCCGCTGAAATTGAAGTTGGGACGGCTCAAGCGTCACTGCAATGACATGGGAACACTCATGGCAGCCTTGGTTAAGTATGCCGATTCTGATAGTACCAAGGATCCCGAGTCTGACGATGAGAAGCCGGAGAAGGGAAAGAAGAATGTCGGCGCAAAAGGACAGCAACATAACCAGGCGAGCCATGGGAATAACGGTAAGCACAAAGCAGATAGTAATTCTGATTTTGTGGCTAATACCAACATACAGGGTAACAATCAGCATCGTAAGGGTAAACTGCCCCCACGGGCGGAGGATCGGGTATGAATCTGGAGCGCCTGTTGAACCAGCCCTTCCCAAAGCACGGGACGCAAGAGAAGCCAGCAATGCACCTATGGAAGGATTGCTTTATTATGCGAGAGTTCAAAAGCTCAAATCTCTTCCGGTATGATCATGGACCATCTGGCGGTTCAGGGCCCAGGTTTCACGGGCCGGATTATGGTGGAGGTAACTTCGGTTCAGGTTTTCAAGGTAACCAAGGTGGACAGGACAATCAAAGCAATCAGGGCAACCAAGGTGGTTACAATCAACAGGGGAATCAACAACAGCAGCAATCGGGTTATGAGAGTAACCCGAAGTAGTTAAATGGGGGACAGTATCATGTCTTCACTACTAGTCTGTGCAAGCGCGATCAGAAGCTTCATAAGAGGGCAGTGAACTCCGTTGAACCGGCAGTGCCCCGTTATTTGCGCTGGTCTGAACAGCCTATTGTGTGGAGTCGAGAAGATCATCCGCCCCGGGTTGATAATCCGGGTCATCTGGCGTTGGTGGTCACGCCACAGGTTGGAGGTTATAAATTCACCAAGGTGCTCATGGATGGAGGGAGCAGCATCAACATCTTGTATTATGAAACCTTCCGACGTATGGGGTTAACGGATAAGAATCTTAAGCCATCGAACACCGTTTTTCATGGTGTGGTGCCTGGTAAATCGGCCTATCAGGTTGGTAAGATAGCTCTGGAGGTGGTTTTTGGAGATGATCATGATTCAAGATCAGAGACATTGAACTTTGAAGTGGGAAAAATCAGAAGTCCGTACCATGCCCTGTTTGGACAGCCGGACTATGCTAAGTTCATGGCAAGGCCGTGTTATGTTTATCTGCAGCTCAAGATGCTGGGTCATAAGGGGACCATCACAGTTCATGGCAGCCGCAAGATTTCTCTAGAGTGCGAGGAAGGTGATGCGGCTTATGCTGAGTCGGTTTGTGCAACATAGGAGTTAAAATTCTATAAAGACAATGTTGATCCGGCAGATATGACTTCTCTTAAGAAACCCACTACAGAGCATTATCCGGCTTTGAAGTTTAAATCGGCTGATGAGACTAAGTTGGTTGATTTTGTTCCTGGCAATTCATCCAAGCAGTTTAGCATCAGTGTTAACTTGGATCCGAAATAGGAAAGCGCGCTCATCGAGTTCATCCGTGAGAACCGGTACATCTTTGCATGGAAGCCTTCTGACATGCTAGGTGTACCGAGAGAACTCGCTGAGCACACTCTTAATATTGATCCCAAGTTCAAACCGGTCAAGCAATTTCTTCGCCGTTTTAATGAAGAGAGACGCAAGGCCATTGGTAAGGAGGTAGCCCAGCTCTTGGCAGCAGGGTTCATTGTGGAGGTCTTTCACCCTGAGTGGTTAGCTAACCCAGTGCTGGTACTCAAGAATAATGGCACTTGGCATATGTGTGTGGACTACACAGATTTGAACAAGGCTTACCCAGCTGATCCCTTTGCCCTTCCTCGTATTGATCAAATTATTGATGCTACGGCGGGTTGTGAGCGGTTGAGCTTTCTGGATGCTTATTCGGGTTATCATCACATCAAAATGGCGGTTAAGTACCAGGAGAAGACGGCTTTTATAACTCCCTTTGGAGCCTTATGCTATGTATCTATGCCTTTTGGACTCAAGAGTGCCCAAGCGACTTATCAGCGGTGTGTGCAGAATTGCCTTCATAATCAGATTGGGCGCAATGTTCATGCTTATGTGGATCATATCGTGGTGAAGTCCAGGAAAGTAGAAACACTCATAGCTAACTTGCAAGAAACTTTTGATAATCTGAGGGTTTATAAGATGATGCTTAATCCGGCCAAGTGTGTTTTTGGTGTACCAGCTGGCAAGCTCTTGGGTTTTTTGGTGTCTAACAGGGGTATTGAAGCTAATCCGGAAAAGATCAAGGCTATTACGTCCCTGGCTAAACCGGCGTGTGTCAATGATGTTGAACGACTGGCGGGTCATATTGCAGCGCTAAGCCGGTTTATCAGCCAGTTGGGGGAGAAGGCGATCCCTCTGTATCAGATGATGAAGAAAACATACAATTTTGTCTAGAGTGAGGCTGCTAATGCGACGTTTGAGGATCTAAAGAAGCAGTTGGCCGAGCCGCCCGTCCTTGCTGCCCCCATTGATAAGGAACCATTGTTGTTATACGTAGCTGCTAATTCCCGAGATGTCAGTGTGGCTATTGTGGTGGAGCGCAAAGAGGCTGGTAAGGAGTATCCGGTTCAACAACAGGTTTATTATATTAGTGAGGTACTTATCGAGTCCAAACAGAGATATCCGCATTGGCAGAAGCTGGTGTATGGAGTGTTTATGGCGAGCCAGAAGCTTAAGCAATATTTTCAGGTCCATCCCATTACTGCGATCAGTTTCGCTCCATTGGGAGATATAATTCATAACAGGGAGGCGACTGGCCGGGTTGCTAAGTGGGCTATTCAGCTTGGGCCTCACGGGTTAAAATATATGCCTCGCATGGCTATCAAGTCCCAAGCACTCGTGGATTTCATCAACGACTGGACAGAGTTGCAGGCACTAGAGGATAAACCGGATAACACATATTGGACTATTCACTTTGATGGATCCAGACAATTGGAGGGCTCGGGGGCTGGAGTGGTTCTTACTTCCCCTCGAGGTGACAAATTTTGTTATGTTCTCTGCTTAATGTTTCCATGTACTAACAATGTAGCTGAGTATGAGGCCTTGCTCCACGGTCTTCGGATGGCTAAGGATATGAACTTAATCTGGGTACGTTGCTTTGGTGACTCCGATTTAGTGGCTCAGTAGGTATCTGGTACGTGGGACTCCAAGGATCCACTTATGGCGGCTTATCGGTGTGAGGTGGATAGCATTGCCGGTCACTTCAACGGATACTAGGTCGAGCACATTGACGGACGCAAGAATGAAGCGGCGGCCACTTTAAGCCGGCTCGGTTGCCAACGTAAACCGGTGTCACACAATGTTTTTCTTGACGTTCTGCATAATCCGTTGGTCAAAATACCAACGGAGGAAGATTTGGCTGTTCCTGACCCGGAGGCTCAGTTGGTAGCGGTTCTTGATGCTATCCCTGATTGGACAGTGCACCTGGCATATATGACCCAGGGCGAATTACCGGAAGATGAAGTTCTGGCCAGGCAGATAATACGATGGTCCAAGTCCATAACTATTGTCAATGGCGAGTTACATCATTGCAGTGTTTCAGGGGCGTTTCAGCGTTGTGTTTCTCCTGAAGAAGGCTGTGAGATCTTGCGTCAAATCCATGAAGGAGATTGTGGTCATCATGTCGGTTCAAAATCCTTGGTGGCCAAGGCTTTCCAGCACGGTTTTTACTGGTTAACAGCTCATGCTGATGCGGAGGATCTGGTCAGAAAGTGTGATGGCTGTTAGAAATTTTCACGCCGAGCTCATTTTCTGGCCCAGGAATTGAGGATGATTCCAATCACCTGGCCGGTTGCAACTTGGGGCTGTATATGGTTGGGGATTTTAAGATGTCCAAGGATAAGAAGACCCACCTTCTGGTGGCGGTTGATAAATTTACCAAGTGGGTAGAGGCAGAGGAAGTGAGAAAGTGTGATGCGGCCACGGCGGTCCAATTCATGAAAAAGTTGATCTTCCGCTTTGGTTTTCCACACAGTATTATAACAGATAATGGCACAAATCTCTCCAAGGGTGCTATGGAGGAGTTCTATCAGTGTGAGCACATCCGACTTGATGTGTCATCAGTGGCCCACCCCTAGTCTAATGGTCAAGCGGAGAGAGCTAATAAAGAAATCCTAAAGGGTATCAAGCCCCGTCTTATGGTCCCTTTGCAGCGGATGCCGGGTTGTTGGGTGGAAGAGTTGCCTTCCGTTTTATGGAGCATTAACACCACCCCTAATAGATCCACGGGTTACACACCCTTCTTTATGGTTTATGGAGCGGAAGCAGTTCTCCCAAGTGATATTCGCCATGACTCGCCCCGAGTGGCAGCTTATGTTGAAACCGACAATGAAAGAGCACGCCAAGATGCATTGGACCTGTTAGATGAAGAACGGGATATTGCGGCAGCTCGTTCGGCGATTTATCAGCAAGACCTGCGGTGTTATCACAACCGCCGGGTTAAAACCAGAGCTTTTTAGGAAGGCGACTTAGTGCTTTGGCTTATCCAGGATAAGACGGATATGCACAAGTTATCCCCACCTTGGGAAGGGCCCTTTGTGGTCAGCAAGAATCTGAACAACGGTTCATACTACCTCATCGATGTTCGAGAGCACAAAGACTCACGCAAGTCGGAGGAGGATACTCGCCGGCCGTGGAATATAGCTCATCTTCAGCCTTACTACACCTGAGCCACAGGCTCCTACCGTGTATATATTTTTGACAATGTACATATTATGAGCAATAAATAAACCGGCATCCTTGCTAAAGCGGGGCCTCTGCCGTTTCATCTTATATCTTCTTGGTTACATGGGGGCTTATGCTAGTAAAGCGGAGTTCTGATCACCCATTAAACCGACTTATAAAGCCACAACGCAGCTTGGGGGCTTCACACCCAAGGTACCAAAGAGAGTCTATTGCCACGCACAGCTCAAACATAGGTACCCATTGAGCACAGCTCACAATGTTACTCGGGGCTCTTTGTGTACAGCAACAAAGAGTTTGAAAGGACCCTTGTAATAGGCTATCAAGCCAGCTTGGAAGCCAGGTGTATTCACCTAAAACCCCGGGTTAACCTGCCTTCATCAAGTAAGCCACTCCGTCCAGGTAATCCTGGTATGACCCATCGAACGTTTGACAAGTCAATCTTACACAGACTCTGAACTTGTCAAAGTTAAAATGATGATTGGTTAATGTGAGGTCCATCTTAAAAGGCTTTGTAAAATGGTTTAACTCAGCGGCCTGGCAGCCCATGAAAAGCCTCGAATTTGGGCCGGTGTTTCTTAATCCGGCGTGGCTTTCAACTATCAGTTGTTAGTACACAACCAATTTTAAACCGGTGCTTATTAACCCGGTCTAGCGTTGACTATAAGTCGCCAGGATGATCATCCGGTGTTTATCATAACCCGGCGTGGCTTATTATAAACCAGCACAACATGCTGGGAGTTATCAACACTCAAGATTTGGGTTATCACCCTTACTACAAAAAGTTGGTAAACCAACGATGTGGTTCAATATCACAGGTATGATATATTTCATATTTCATTGTTTTACAGCCTTGGTGATAAACTCTGGCTTTATATTGGGTATCATAACCCGTCCGGCGGTAAACCGCCAGGGCAATTTTTAGTTTATTATATGGAGAAAACAGGATTGCATCAAGCTGTTAACGATCATAAGTAGATAATGCATATCATGACAGATTGACCGTATCAAGGAAAAGTGGCTATGCACGAAGGCATAGCAGATCAAGTGTTTATGCTAGCCTATTACAAGGCGTTTTAACTGCCCAAAAGAATAATTGTTTCTCATAACGAGGACAGTGCACAGACGATAAACCGGCTTCCAGATTATGATTCTTCTTCAGCTTGATGCGAAGGTTGCGGATCGTCCTGTGCCGGTCCACCCTCCGCCTCCCCACCAAGTGGCTAGAAGTCAACGGTTGCCCAATCAATTCCAGATAAAGCTCGAAAGACAACATCATCGCTTATGAGGTCTGACGGTTCAACATCACGGGCATAAGTATGCTTACGGTTAGCAGGATTAGATTTTGCGCTTCATAAACCGACGCGTCAATCCGCTTGTTCTCTGCATCATAAATGGACCGGTGGAAAGACAAATCAGTCTCTTCAACCAGTTTACTTGCAAGCGGGCGCATCTCCTTTGTCAGAGCTCTAAGGGCACCATTGTCAAATTATGACCCATCTTCTTTTTGGCTAGGATAGCCATTCCCATTGTCTTCCGGATCAAGATCGGCTATCCAAGCTTTAGTCCGAGTCAGTGCAGACAGTGCGCCGACCCTTGTAGAAAATCTCTTCACCTCTTCTAGTTGGGTAGCTATCATGGATAGCTTGGCCAATGTGTCCTTGATTAATGTTGGCGGCGGTTTATTGTACGAGGCTGTGCAGATGACCCGTTGAGCGCCGGTATATAACTGCTCTATCAAGGTACAGGCACCCTTCGATTTCTTGCGCATATCTAAACCGAGATGGGCAACAGGGCTACCTGCAATGATTACAATATTATTAAACCAGAGGTTTCAAGGATGATTAAGTCTGGTTCATGAAAAGCCTACTTACCAAAGATGGCAGAAGTCATAGCGTTGATTTGCTGCTTCAAGCCAGTCAGCTCTTCTGCCACTTGTTTAAGTGCCGCTTCAGCATCTTCCGCCCGCTTTAGCAAAGTGGCTTTTTCAGCCTCCCAATCCGCTCGCTCGCCTTTGAAGCCATCTTTCAATTGCTCCATGGCTGTTAAAGTGCCCTTCAACTCTTCTTTGGCCTTTGAAGTTTCGGCTTGCTGGGACTTGATGTTCTCCTGGAGATCGGCGATTTGAGAATCTTTGGTGGTCAAGTCAGCCTGCAAAAGACAGACAATAAGTTGATAATACTTTTTTCAAAAGTCCCAAGCACATAACACGTTATACACTTGGCACTTGGGGGCTAATGCGGATTGCTTTTTATCAACTGATATTTTAAGTCCCAAGCATACAACAAGTTATATACTTGGCACTTGGGGGCTAATGCATATCAGATGTCTAAACCGGACTATCCTAAAGGTATAAACTGGTCTATAGGGGCTACACAAGCAAAATCCAATCTTCTCCTATTACAAGTCCCGACTCACATTCATATTGATGAACCGGCCCTTGGGGGATACTAGTGTTAACAATTGAAGCGGGATATAAGGAAAAAGAAGTAATTCAAAGGAACAGATATTTACCTCATATCGCTCTTTCATCAGGTTTACTAAACCGGCTTCATAATCATGGCTGGTATACAAACAGTTTAGATATCCAGAGTGGATGTCTTGAGCAGAGAGGTGGGCATAGGTTGACAAATCTGTTTTCCATTTGCCCTTGTCAATAGCAGAAAGTTCTTCTTTGGCACTATGCTTGGATAAAGCGACAGGATTGCCAGGAGTAGTACGACCAAAGCCGGTAATCACAGCATCATCTGTCGTGCCATCAACAATCTTGTCTGGGCTTGGCCGTTTAGCATGTGTTCTTGCTGGGCTTGGCTAATCGGCAGCGAGACTCGGCGGATCAGCAGACTGACTCGTTGGATTCACTTCTGGCGGTTCAACAAAAGTATCTTGACCTTGAGGTACCGGGTCATCGAGCATCACATCAGCGTTCTGATCTGCAGCCTCTGAGCTCCTCTCCGGTTCAGTGGCCAGATTATCATCAGCTGGGGTAGTCAGTTTAGCTTTCTTACTAAGTCTGGCTTTGGCACTAAAAAGAGCAAGTGCAGAAGGTTAGTACAGTAAACCGGTGCAAGGCATAAAAACTAAGTTTATTATGCTAACCCAGGAACAGTCTTGAGTGGAGGCATCTGTGTGGTTGATGAATCGCCGGAGGATGAATTGAAAGTTCCCTGATAATTCGAATCAGACGGATTAAGAGGATATCAGAAGTAACCCGCCTCGGGATAAAGTGTATTAGAAGTACAAGAGACCTCTTGACGACGCTTGCGAACCGGGGAATATGGTTAATTGGAAGAGGTAACCACTTGACCACTGTGCCGGGTTGTGCGGCGAGCTTCTTGCTGCTGTTTTGGTACTGGCACATGATTTGAATCGGAGGATAGAACAATTACCTCTGCATCACCAGCGTGGCTAGCTTCTGTATCATCCTGATAACAATCATTGTCAATGAGGTGTATGAAAAAAGAACCAAGAGAGTCAAGTTCTACCTCTGATTTCGGGTCATCGAGCTCTTCATCCTTAGGCAAATCAAAGGGTTTGGTGTTTTTCTTCTTCGCTGGCTTCTTTGTAGCCTTAGTCTTGCTGCGGGGTGCTCTTGCCGGTTTATCTTGGGGCTTGGCCGGTTTAACTTGTGATTTCTTCTTCCAGAAGGGATCATCGCCCTATATAGATGGATAATAAATTATAAAGCAATATTTAAGAAAGGACGGATTAAGATAAAATGAGGCAATTCTTACAGCTCGCGGTTTATTGGAAGTGTAGAAGGGACTAAGCCCTACTTGGCTGCAGACAGCTTCCGGTTCATTCAGTATTTTCTTAACAATTTCAGTAACTTCATCCTCTGTGAGCTGAATATCAATATGACATTGAGGATCTTTTAAATCCCCCGTGTACTCACACATTAAACCGGGGCACTGGCTTAAAGGCAGAATGCTCCAAGATATCCAGCAGCGGACAAAGTCAACACCTGTTAAACCGTTTGCCATAAAGGCTCTGAGTTTTGAGAGTTGTGGTGCATAGTTGGACCATTCCTTGGCAGTCAGCCTCTGAGGGAACGGATGAGTATTGCTAAGACGGTGAGCGCGGTAGCCCGGCAGAGGTTTTTCGCCAGTTGGGGATGTGTCTTTACAATAAAACCAAGTTTGATTCCAGCCCTTGGGGTGACTATGAAGCTTGGCATGAGGGAAACTGACATCTCTCCTCTTTTGAATTGCCATCCCACCAAGCTCAGTGTTGGGTCCATCTGTGAATTCTGTGCGATGGTTCAAATAAAAGAAATCTTTGAACAATTCAACTGTGGGTTCTTCCTGAAGATAGGCCTCACAAAACACTTGGAAATCGCAAATATTGGACACAGAGTTTGGTCCAATATCTTGAGGGTGGAGTTGGAAGATGGCAAGCACATCACGGAAATTATTTGATCCGGGAGGGCTGAACCCTTGATTCAGATGATCAGTAAAAACAATTACTTCGTCATTCTAAGGCTCGGGAGGATTTTCTAAACCGGGGACTCTCCAGTGGATGGTTTCCTTGCTTGCTAAAGCGCCAGTCACAACATACCCAGTCAGTTGCTCTTCACTAACCCGGGAAGGAACCCAATTGCAAGCATAAAACATTTTGGCCATTTGAACAGGAAGCTGGAAAAAAGGACCAAGGCCGGGTTAAGGTTTTGATTGACGCAGGTAATCCGGTTTAAAAGATAGGAAAAACAAACTGAAACCTATGCGCATGGTAACCCGGAGTTTTATATTAAGGATGAGTTGGCGGTTTAAAAAGAGGGCTAATGGTACCTGGCGGGTTGTCATTCTCTAAAAGTATAAACCGCCTACAATAGTGTGGAAGTTACAGATCTGAAAAATTTCTAAGTGTTATACAAACAGATTTCACAGGTTGGTGTTGTAATTTTGCATCTACCGTAGTTCTAAAAAGGAGATAAATTTTAAACCTAAAATCGCGACAGCAGAGGAACACAAATGCTCAGATGGGATCTTATGCAGAGAAAGGTATCTTCTGTGATTGGAAAGGGATGCTAAACTACTGTTGCTCACCTTTACTATCAGATTCAGATCAAACTACGCGATCTAAAAGAAGAAAGTGAGGAACGGTGAAGAACGCTGATGAACGGCGGAAACACTAATGCAGATCTGTTATATGAGAAGAGAAGTACTTACTGAAGCTGCTGAACAGCGGAGGAGGTGTCGCGTTTCTCTGGTCAGACTAGGTTGATGCAGTGGCCATTGGCGGTGCAGAAGCGAAGGTCGACGGCGGCGGCTGCGCTCGAGCTCTAAGGCAACGCGAGGAAGACGATGAGGCGAAGGGGCACAAAGGGGAAAGGAAAGAATGACCCTTGGACATATTTATAAGGCGAAGGGATAAGTGACATGCGCGGGAATCGAGGAACCCAAAAAATGGATATCTGACACAGCTGTCACCTCGGTTTTCGGAGGATCATTAATGAGAAGGATGTATTTACAGGGTTTTTTATATAGAGATGACGTCACCGTGATTTATTACAATCTTAAAAGATGACGTCACGGCGGTTTACCAAGTGCATATGGAAAGGATGTCATGGCAGTTTACAAGATTCTTTGAAGACCAAAGACTTTTTCTATTGAACAAGTTCAAATCAATTTGGGGCCTAATGTTGGGGATATAACTATTGAGTATAAACCGGCCAGGAGGGGCCGGGTTATGCTCATCCGTACTAAATCCCATGAAGACAAGGAATATGGCGCTTAGGGGCCCAGAGCCCAAGGGCAGATTAGGGTCCATAGATATAAACCACCATGGGATATGTAACTTGTGTTGTAAGATAGGGAAAGGTAGAAACCGAGCCGGACACGTGTATGAGCCGGCCTCGGTATTCTTTAAACCGCCGGGCATCAACCTATGTATATAAAGGGACGACCCGGTGGCGGTTCAGGGACAAGAAAAAAGAACTCGAGAGACAGGTAAAGCGGATTCGCTCCTTGCTCATCGAGACCCCATCAATTCCACCACAACTGGATCGTAGGCTTTTACCTTCACCGCAAGGGGCCGAACCAGTATAAACTCCCTGTGTACTTTGTCATGTTTAACCCCTTTAAGCTAATCTCGTTGCGATGGCTCCACGACTAAGTACTCTCACTAGGACATCTGACGTGTTAATTCCACGACAGTTACCGATTTCAATGCTGAGAAAAACACGTTGTTGCTTCCTGCATACTTGTTCCAGCTCCACTCAGTGATTCTTGTCCTCTACCGGCATCCTGAAAGTGCAACTAATCCCTGTGTGGTTTTGGTAACTCTTAACAACATATAGCTCATTGAACTAATGCTCTTTTAAGATGATCATTTCAAAAGTTCATTGATTGGCATGACATGGACTAGAGATGAGGACCCCTGAAAATGCTAAGGACACATATTGGCAACAAGCTGAAGACTCTACAAATTATTTTTAGTGATATAAGATCACATTGAGTCCATAGGAAAGCCAATACTATTAAAAGGGGATTAGGTGTTGCTTAATGGCTTACTTGCTCAAAATGCATAGTGATATGCTCCAAAACCCTTAGCCACTTTCTCATTTCCACATATGTCCTAAACCTAAAAGTCAAACTCGGCCCCACCGATTTGATCTATCTGGTGCCACCGAGTTCATTTGACATAGCCACTACCACGAACCCTAATCAGTTCGGCTTCACCGATAGGGATCTCGGTCTCACCGAGATGGGATTGCAAACTCCCTGTTTTCCTTCGTAACGTTTCGGTCTCACCGAACAAGCGATCAGTTCCACCGAGTTCACAATGCAAACTCCCTGTTTCCTTTTTGTAACATTTCGGTCTCATCGAGATGAGCGAATCGGTCCCACCGAGTTGTCCTTACCAACTCTCTATGTGCCTATTACTGAAATTGGTCCCACTGAGTTCATGTGATCGGTCTCACCGAGATTAAGTTATGCCCTAACCCTAGCGCATGGGTCCCACCGAGTTGGTCGTATCGGTCCCACCGAAAAGCCTAATGTTCATATTTTGACCTATATTGGTCTGACCGAGTTTTACCATTCGGTCTTACGGAGTTTAGGAATCTATGTGTAACGGTTAGATTTTGTATGGAGGCTATATATACCCCTCCACCCATTCTTCATTCGTGGAGAGAGCCATCGGAAAGTGCCTACACTTCCACCATTCATTTTTTGAGAGAGAACCACCTACTCATGTGTTGAGACCAAGACATTCCATTCCAACCACAAGAATCTTGATCTCTAGCCTTCCCCAAGTTGCTTTCCACTCAAATCATCTTTCCACCATAGCCAAATCTGTGAGAAAGAGTTGAGTGTTGGTGAGGCTAACATTTGAAGTACAAGAGCAAGGAGTTCATCATCAACACACCATCTTTTACCTTTTGGAGAGTGGTGTCTCCTAGATTGGTTAGGTGTCACTTGGGACCCTCCGTCAAGATTGTGGAGTTGAACCAAGGAGTTTGTAAGGGCAAGGAGATCGCCTACTTCATGAAGATCTACCCAAGTGAGCCAAGTCCTTCATGGACGATGGCCATGGTGGGATAGACAAGGTTGCTTCTTCGTGGACCCTTCGTGGGTGGAGCCCTCCGTGGACTCTCGTAGCCGTTACCCTTTGTGGGTTGAACTCTCCATCAACGTGGATGTACGATAGCACCACCTATCCAAACCACGCCAAAAATCTCCATTTCAACATTGTATTTGCTCCCTCCAAACTCCTCCCCTTTACCTTGATATGCAATGATTTACATTCTGCTTCTATACTCTTAGAATTGCATGTCTAGGTTGATTGCTTGACTAGTGCTAAGTTGCTAAAATTGCCAAGAATTAAAATTGGGAAAAGGATAGGTTTTTATTTGGTCAAGTAGTCTAATCACCCCCCTCTAGACATACTTTTGATCCTACAAGTGGTATCGGAACTTTGGTCTCCATTTGCCTTGATTTCCATAGTATTGGTGATCATAGCCTTGGTTTCACAACCTAGGAGAGTATGGCGTCTAGCGAGAGAAACTACTACCGTAGAGGTCCTTACTTTGATGGTACTAATTTTGCTAGTTGGAAACATAAGATGAAAATGCATATTCTTGGACATAACCCCGCTGTTTGGGCTATTGTGTGTATTGGTTTGCAAGGTGAATTCTCCGATGGGAGAGAACCAGATCGTGAAGCTACCGCAGAAGAATTGAAGATGTTGCAATACAATGCTCAAGCTTGCGATGTCCTCTTCAACGGATTGTGTCCCGAAGAATTCAACAAAATCAGCCGTCTTGAGAATGCGAAGGAAATTTGGGATACTTAGATTGATATGCATGAAGGCATCGTGATGCGGAGCATCCTTCCATCATCCCCATGGACTCTACAACAACACATCCAACCCCTCAAGGACCTATGACTCGAGCACGTGCAAGAGCTCTTGAAACCGAGGTGACATCACTCCTCTCACAATTCCCTTTCGATTCACATGAGACATGGTTACTACCTCAAACGGAAACGCTATGCATACTTAGGTACCAAGGAGTTCACCGTGAAGAAGCTAGGAAGCAAGGAGAACCGGAAGCGGAAGACATGCATGAAGACGGAGAGGAAAAAGCACCAAGGACCAGGGTGGCCGGACGATCCGGACGGCGGCCCGGACGATCCGGACAGAGCCCGGACGATCCGGACCCCGGCCTGGACGATCCGGCTAATTCGACCGAAGACTACAGAAGCCTCCCCCTGAAGCCGGATCATCCAGACCCCGTCCTGGATCATCCGGACCCTGCCCGGACGTCCGGACTGCCAGCCGGACATCCGGCCCTGCGCCTCCACCAGCCGAGTCTCCGAATCATCCGGGCCTCCACCCGGATCATCCGGACCAGCCCGGATCATCCGGCTTCGGACCCGGATCATCCGGCCAGCGCCTGTGTGCACGTGTTGGGCTGAGCCCGTGTACCCCTTCGCCCCCTAGCCTATAAGTAGGACTCCTCCTCCTCCTTTTGAGACTTAGCATTGGATTAGCTCATGTTTGTGTGAGAGCCTTTGCTCATCCAATTGGATACTTCTCCTCGGAGATCAGGACCTCTCCGGAGAAGATCCCCAAGCGGATTCAAGACCCCTTCTAGGGAAGAACATCAAGGCATCCTCTTGGAGAAGAACGGTTCCTTTGTATCCTTACCTTTGTTGATCTTGAACCATGTGCTACCTTATGTGTGTGATGATCTAGCGCTTGTGTGATCGATTCCTTGCTGGTTGAGTGATTCCCTCTCATTTTCCCCCGTGTTTCCCTTTGTGCTTCCGCGTGTGCTTCGTGATTCCCCGTAGGATCCACTCCAAACGTGAAAGATCGACGCTATAGGGTTCCACCCTACATCATTATGGTATCATGAGCCACGTTGATCACATTTTTGGAGCCCCTACCCCGTGTTTTCTAGCTTGATTTTGTTGTTTTCGTCCTAAATCCGAAAATCCCCACCAAAAATAGCCCCAATTTTTTTTGTGATTTGTTAGTTTTGATGATGTTTTGTTGATTTTGATCCGTGGATTCGGTGTGTAACTCGTGGATCTTGCTTTTCCCCACCTTCTTCCCCTCGAAATCCATCCAAAATCCACGGAATCGCCGAATTTCTCGCCGTTTTCGAGTTCTTCCCGAGCAGTTCCTGACCGCGTTTGACCTGCCCGGATCATCCGGACCCTGGCCCGGATCATCCGGATGCGCCCGGATCATCCGGCTCTTGGCCCGGATCATCCGGCTTCCTCTGCCGAAACTGCAGTTTTGCAGTCCTCCTCCACCACCCCAACCACCACCACTTCCACCTGCCAAACCCCAGCAACACCACCTCCGTACTACCATTCGACTTTGGGTTCGACAATTTGAGTGAGATTTTTGTGTCCTTTTGTGTTTCGGCTATTTAGGCGCGGTGCGACATCAACAACTACCGCTCATTTTCGTCGACTACTCATCTTCGCTGCGGACGGTAACTTCGTCCACATCTTTGTCATACCTTGCAATTGCATTGATAACCATCATATACCATCTGTTGTGTTGCTTACCCATCGAGACTAGCCATTGAGTATTGCCGGCAACGTGACTTGTGCACATTAGTAAGCATACCCCATATCATACATATCATCGTGGTGCATATCTCGGAATCAACTTGTGTGTCACAAAGTTGTCATCGCATACACAATTGCTATCTTGGTTCGTGAAGTTTGCATAAGAAAAGAGCTCACAAGAGAAAGAGCCACTCAAGCTTTTAAGCAAAGAGGAAAGATAAGCAAAGAGCTTATGAACAAGAAGCATAGCGTCATACAACATTAAGATTGTCATATAAGATCATCTTGGATCATTGCACCGAAATGCCATACATATAGCATACTTGGGATAGAGATCGTTGCATTTTTGCCTAGTAGGTTGTGCACAAGCTCCGTATCCGCCTATTCTGCAATCGTGCTAGCGTCTCTCTAGTATTGTGCAACAAGAGCATTTTCGTGGATTCCACATTTTGGCTCACTTTTGGTTTGCACAATCCCATTTATCTATTTGCGTGTGTGTTTCCGTGTACCACTACTTGCTTGGTCTACTTGTTACATTTGCGAATTTGTGAATCCTTTTCAACATTTTTGAGTCAAGCTAACAATTGCAATCAATTTTGTACCACCATCCTAACCAAGCTCCACCAAAAGCTTTTACTTGTGTAGGTGTGAGAATCGACAAGGATTGGTACTAATAGTGCTATTTCATTGTCCACATTTGAGTGAACTTGATTCATCTTCAACTTAGGTCAAAGGTACATTGGTATTAGTTCTTCTCCTTCTACCACTCACAATTTTACTTGGTATGATGGATAGGCCAAGTTCTTCTACAAATCCACCTCTCATCGAGAACGGCGACGACATGTCATCATTCATCACAAAGAGCCACCTCTTTGGTGCTCAAAGGGCGTTACACCAAGAGAAACAAGCTATGAGCGACCGCATCGACAACCTCACCACCGACTTGCGACTCTCCGAGCAACGTACAAGAGACTACTTCGACGACAAGTTCGACTCTCACAAGCAAGAAAATGATGCAAGAATGGACAAGATCCGCGCCTTGATGAGGAACCGGCATCATTCCACTTCTTCCTCCTCAAGACGGAGCCGCTCGAGTCGACACCCCGATGACACCTTCTCCGGCTCAAGTACACCGTCTTCGTCCATTCTTCGACGAGCCGCGCATCAAGACCGTCATGCACCTCGCAACCCGCTACATGACAAGCAGTCACAAGAGCAAGACGATGAGCAAGTCCCTTGCCATCAATCAAACCAAGTGGATTTTGCTCAAGCTCAAGAACGGCAACGACCTCGGCGCCAAGAAGAAGAACGAGCGCGTCTACACCAAGAAGAACAAGACGCCGAGGCTCAACGTCTTCAACAACAACAACGAGAAGCGCAAGCGCTTGAGGCGCAACGTGCCCTTCAAGAATCAAGTCGAGCCATCGCCAACCGCAATCGTGAACGGTGCAATCAAGAGGAAGCCCTTCGAGAAGAAATCCAAGAGAGGAACTACCATCCGCGTGCGCAACGGCAAGCTCCACAAGCCCCTCCTCAAGCTCGTCAAGCTCCCCTTCAACCTCAAGTTCAACAAGAGCAAGTTGATCATGGACTTCCTCCGCGC
Source organism: Triticum aestivum (assembly GCF_018294505.1). Classification (NCBI taxonomy): domain Eukaryota; kingdom Viridiplantae; phylum Streptophyta; class Magnoliopsida; order Poales; family Poaceae; genus Triticum; species Triticum aestivum. The sequence goes on from NC_057795.1 coordinate 245,146,719, forward strand.
CAAGAGCAACATGAGGATGACTACCCTCCACGCCAAGGACGTCATCATCACCATCGCCAACAACACAATGAAGAACAATGCTATGGCAAGCTCAAGTTCACAATGCCCAAGTTCAAGGGAAGCAATGATCCGGAAGAGTACCTCTCATGGGCATTGAAGGTCGACAAAATCTTTCGTTTGCACAACTATGAGGAAGAGAAGATCGCTATGGCATCACTTGAGTTCCAAGACTATGTGCTCATATGGTGGGAACAAGTCCTTGAACGCCGGGAAGCAAGAGGTGAACCTCCAATCACCACTTGGGCTCAAATGAAGGATGTCATGCGAGCACGTTTTGTGCCAACCTACTACAACCGCGATCTCTTTAAGAAGCTACAACTCCTCAAGCAAGGAACAAAGAGTGTTGAAGAATACTACAAGGAAATGGAGATTGCCATGATTCGAGCCAATGTCACGGAAGATGATGAGCAAACAATGGCACGATTCTTGAATGGACTCAATCATCCCATCAAGAAGATCGCCGACTTCCAACCCTACTCCAACCTCATTGAGCTCGTGCATCAAGCTACAAAGGCGGAACGTCAAGTGCAAGATGACTTCAAGTACGCCAAGTACTCCTACAAGACACACGGCTTCTCCAACATCCAAGCTTCAACAACTACTCCAACTTCGACATCAACCAAGCCTTCTCCAAGCAATGACAACAAGTCAAGTTACAAGAAAACTTCCACAAGTTCAAGTCGTCTTCCTCCTACTACGAGCAACCTCAAGCCGCGTGCTTCATCATCTACTCCAACCGATGAGACCGTCAAGACAAGCTCCTTTAAGTGTTTCACTTGCGGCGGCCGAGGCCACAAGTCCTATGAATGCACCAACAAGCGCACCATGATCCTCAACGACGACGGCACCTACGACTCAATGAGTGAAGATGAAACGGAAGCCATTGAGCAAGTGGCCATGCACCGGCACGTGAACGAGGATGAAGATGATCAAGTCTTTTGTGATGAGGATTCGAGCCCCGCTCTCGTTGTCTCCAAAGTCTTGACACTTCAACATCAACAAGAAGAAGACCAAAGATGCCACATCTTCCACACTAAGGCCGGCATCAAGGGAAGGTCCGTCAAGGTCATCATCGATGGAGGTAGTTGCCACAACTTGGCAAGTGAAGAACTATGTTCAAAACTTCAATTGATCAAGAAGAAGCACCCGCACCCCTACAAGGTTCAATGGCTAAGTGACTCCAGCACTATACGAGTTGAGCATACGGTCCAAGTCTCTTTCAAAATAGGTGCTTATGAAGACACTTTGGAATGTGATGTGGTCCCAATGACCGTTTGCCACCTCCTTCTTGGTCGACCATGGCAATTCGACCGTGGTGTCATCCACAATGGGCGAACCAATCACTATAGCTTCAAGATGAAAGGGAAGGAGTATGTGCTACAACCTATGTCTCCTAGTCAAATGATAGCCGACAAGCAAGCCACCCACCATGGAGAGAAGAGTGAGAAAGTCACCCACCCAAAAGTGAGTGAGAGCCACAAGCCAAATATGAGCGCCTCTTCGCCTAGAGAGAAAAACCTCATCCTATTCGCCACCAAAAGTGAGATAAGAGAAGTGTGTGAGAACCCATCAAGTGTGATGCACTTTGTCCTTGTGTGCAAGGATGGAGAACCAAAAATTAACACTTCTCATGAGCTACCTTTAGTGTTTCAATCTCTTTTGCAGGAATTCCAAGATGTTTTCCCCGATGAGCTACCTTCGGGTCTACCTCCTCTACGAGGCATTGAGCATCGAATCGACCTCATCCCCTAAGCGCCACTTCCAAACAAAGCTCCATACCGAGTCAATCCCAAAGAAACCAAGGAGATTCAACGGCAAGTACAACAACTCATCGACAACGGTCATGTACGTGAAAGCTTAAGCCTTTGTGCCGTTCCCGTTATACTTGTGCCTAAGCCCGATGGAAGTTTCCACTTGTGTTCCGATTGTAGACCTATAAATGCTATTACCGTTCGCTATAGGCATCCCATTCCTCGCTTAGATGATATGCTTGATGAACTTAGTGGAGCCAACTTTTTCTCAAAAATAGATCTTAAAAGTGGCTATTATCAAATTCGCATTCAAGAAGGTGATGAATGGAAAACTGCTTTTAAAACCAAATTTGGCTTATATGAGTGGTTAGTTATGCCTATGGGTTTATCGGAAGCTCCCGGTACCTTCGTGCGTCTTATGCATCATGTGCTTAGACCTTACATTGGAGTATTTGTTGTGGTTTACTTTGATGACATTCTTGTGTTTAGCAAAACGATGAAAGACCATATTAATCATGTTACATCTATTTTGCAAACCCTTCGCAAGGAAAGCCTTTATGCAAATTTGAAAAAATGCACGTTTGGTGTTGACAAAGTGGTTTTCTTGGGATTTGTTGTCTCTTCAAAAGGTGTTCATGTTGACGAAACTAAAATTGAGGCAATTAAAACATGACCCCAACCAACCAATTTGCAACAAGTGCGTAGTTTCCTTGGCCTTGCAGGATTTTTATCGCCGATTTGTGAAAAACTTTAGCACAATAGCCGCTCCTTTGCATGCTTTGAGCAAGAAGAATACTCCTTTTGTTTGGGGAACTTTGCAATCAACCGCTTTTGATGAGCTCAAGTCTTTGCTTACTCATGTTCTGATTCTTGCTTTGCCCAATTTTGACAAAACTTTTCAGGTTCATTGTGATGCAAGTGGTACCGGAATTGGCGGAGTTTTGATGCAGGAAAAATGAGCCATTGCTTATTTTAGTGAAAAACTCTCTGGTGCTCAACTTAACTATCCCGTATATGACAAAGAATTGTATGCTTTAGTGTGTGTCCTACATGTTTGGGAACATTATCTTAGACCTCATGAATTTGTCATCCATACCGATCATGAAACGCTTAAGTACTTAAAAGGTCAAACTAAATTGAACAAGCGTCATGCAAAATGGAGTGAATTTATTGAATCTTTCCCATATGTGATTAAGTACATTAAGGGTAAGGAAAATGTAGTTGCCGATGCACTTTCTCGCATATGCATGCTCGTGACTAAACTTGAGTTGAATGTCATTGGCTTTGAGCACATAAAAGACTTGTATGCTAGTGATCCATCTTTTGCACCTCATTATGCTAAATGTTTGACACATACATCTTGGGAATGATATTACATCAAGGATGGTTATCTTATGAGAGCTAACAAACTATGCATTCCCGAGTCTTCTCTTCGTTTGCTACTTTTGCAAGAGGCTCATGCAGGTGGACTCATGGGACACTTTGGATGCGACAAGACTTCCGCCACGCTCTCCAAGAACTACTTTTGGCCAAAGATGTTCCGCGACGTCTCACGCTTCACCACACGATGCTCTACATGTCGCAAAGCTAAGTCAAAAGCTCAATCCCATGGTCTTTACATGCCACTTCCTATTCCTTATCAACCTTGGGAAGACATTAGTATGAATTTTGTACTTGGTTTGCCTAGAACTCAACATGGAAAGGATTCCGTGTTTGTCGTTGTGGACCGATTTTCTAAGATGGCACATTTCATTCCTTGCAACAAGATAGATGATGCTTCACATATTGCAAATCTCTTTTGTAGGGAAATCTTGCGCCTCCATGGAGTACCAAAGACAATCGTCTCCGACCGCGACGTCAAGTTCTTGAGTTACTTTTGGAAGACTCTATGCGCCAAGCTCGGAATCAAGCTCTTGTTCTCATCTGCATACCATCCTCAAACCGACGGCCAAACGGAGGTGACGAACCGGACACTATCCACTCTACTTCGCGTGTTGATCAAGAAGAACATCAAGGAGTGGGAGGCGTGTCTACCCATCGCCGAGTACACCTACAACCGCGCAAGACATACGACTACCGGCAAGTCCCCCTTCGAGGTCGCCTACGGTTTCAACCCATTGTCCCCATTGGACATTCTACCTCTTCCTCTACAAGAGCGCACCAATTTCGACGCAAGTGCCCATGCAAGCTACATCAAGAAGATGCATGAAGATACAAGAAACACCATCGAGCACCAAGTACAACGACTAGCGACCAAGCTCAACATCAACAAGCAACCCATGATCTTCAACATAGGCGATCTCGTGTGGCAACACCTTCGCAAGGAACGCTTCCCCAACGAACGCAAGTCCAAACTACTACCTCGAGCCGATGGACCCTTCAAGGTGTTAGCACGCTCGTGAGCGACACCTTCAACGTCAAAGATCTCTCGCCTTTCCATGGTGATGAAGATCTAGATCCGAGGTCGGATCCTTTCGAAGGGAGGGGATATGATGCGGAGCATCCTTCCATCATCCCCATGGACTCTACAGCAACACATCCAACCCCTCAAGGACCTATGACTCGAGCACGTGCAAGAGCTCTTGAAACCGAGGTGACATCACTCCTCTCACAATTCCCTTTCGATTCACATGAGACATGGTTACTACCTCAAATGGAAACGCTATGCATACTCAGGTACCAAGGAGTTCGCCGTGAAGAAGCTAGGAAGCAAGGAGAACCGAAAGCGGAAGACATGCATGAAGACGGAGAGGAAAAAGCACCAAGGACCAGGGTGGCCGGACGATCCGGACGGCGGCCCGGACGATCCGGACAGAGCCCGGCGATCTGGACCCCGGCCCGGACGATCCGGCTAATTCGACCGAAGACTACAGAAGCCTCCCCCCTGAAGCCGGATCATCCGGACCCCGTCCCGGATCATCCGGACCCTGCCCGGACGTCCGGACCGCCAGCCGGACATCCGGCCCTGCGCCTCCACCAGCCGAGTCTCCGGATCATCCGGGCCTCCACCCGGATCATCCGGACCAGCCCGGATCATCCGGCTTCGGACCCGGATCATCCGGCCAGCGCCTGTGTGCGCGTGTTGGGCTGAGCCCGTGTACCCCTTCGCCCCCTAGCCTATAAATAGGACTCCTCCTCCTCCTTTTGAGACTTAGCATCGGATTAGCTCATGTTTGTGTGAGAGCCTTTGCTCATCCACTTGGATACTTCTCCTCGGAGATCAGGACCTCTCCAGAGAAGATCCCCAAGCGGATTCAAGACCCCTTCTAGGGAAGAACATCAAGGCCTCCTCTTGGAGAAGAACGGTTCCTTTGTATCCTTACCTTTGTTGATCTTGAACCATGTGCTACCTTATGTGTGTGATGATCTAGCGCTTGTGTGATCGATTCCTTGCTGGTTGAGTGATTCCCTCTCATTTTCCCCCGTGTTTCCCTTTGTGCTTCCGCGTGTGCTTCGTGATTCCCCGTAGGATCCACTCCAAACATGAAAGATCGACGCTATAGGGTTCCACCCTACATCACACCGACTGCGTCAAGGAGTCCAAGTTGGACGTGCTTCAAAGTCAACTTGACAAGTTCAAAATGAAGAATGGTGAAGGTGTCGCTGAAATGTACTCTAGGCTTGCTCTCATCACAAATGAGATTGCCGGCTTAGGAAGTGAAGAGATGGCCGACAAATTCAACATCAAAAAGATCTTGAGAGCCTTGGATGGAAAATATGATACCGTGTGCACTTTGATCCAAATGATGCCAAACTACAACGATCTTAAGCCAACCGAAGTCATTGGAAGAATTGTTGCTCATGAGATGTCACTCAAGGATAAAGAAGAGCTTCATAACAAGTCTAGTGGTGCTTACAAAGCCTCATGTGATGCTCCTACATCATCAAATGAGAAACAAGCCTTCAATGAAGAATTGAGCTTAATGGTGAAGAACTTCAACAAATTCTACAAGAGTAGAAGCAAGGAAAGAAGTTCCAAGTCAAGGTCCTACAATGACAAAAGATCTCCTAGTCGTGAGCGAAATTGCTACAATTGTGGAAGACTCGAATACTACACCAATGAGTGTACGGCTCCATACAAAAGAATAGAATACTCGCTTAAAAGGAGAAGCAAAAGGAAGAATCACCTCCAAGGGAGAGAAGGAGTAGAGATGATCGCTACGAATGAAGAACCTCTCGAAGAAGCAAGGATTCGGAAAGGAAGGACAAGTCATCAAGGAGCTACACAAAAAGAAGACATCAAGCTCATGTTGGTGAATGGGTATCCGGCTTCAACTCCGACCACCACTCCAAGAGAAGTTATCACTATGACTCCGAATATACTCAAGATGAAGGTGTTGCCAGTCTAACACTTGTGTCAACCAACTCCAATGACATATTTGATTCACCAAATGAAGGAATTGGAAGATGCTTCATGGCTAAAGGCCCTAAGGTACCGCCCCAATTATGCTGATTTCAATGGTGATGAATATGATTTGCTAGGTGATGATGATTTACTTGTTGACAACTCTAGTGATGAATACTATGATGAAAATGCTATTAATCATGCTAATCAAGATGAAATGAATGACAACGATAGAAGGAGATTGAGCGTCTAACTAAAGAACTAAACACTCCTAAGTTAGCTCATGAAACTACTTTAGAAGATCATCGAGAACTTTTAAAAACTCATAAGAAGCTATGCTTTGAGAAGCTCAATCTTGAGCAAGAACATGGGTTCTTAAAAGCCATTCTAAGTGAATCTAGTGCCCCTTAGTGATTTTGGTGTATTGAAGACTTATAGGTTAAGGGACTAATGTGTTTGTGAGTGTACACAGGCTCTATAACTCGATGAGGAGTTTGATATTTACAGTGAAAGTCGACCCCTAAAAATGAATGTCTTCGACTAAAGACTTTGGTTCTGCTGAAGACTTTGAAAGTGAAGAAATTGGTGTGACCTTGAAGAATTGGATATTCATGTGAGGAATCTGAAGCGTGAAGACTTTTGTTTTCGTATTTTCATTTTCTCTTTCTTGACTCATAGGAAACACCATACTGTTAAAGGGGGTCGAGGTAATACTAAGGCAACTGATTTCCAAGTGATGCTCATATCAAAATGCTACACCTACCCAATCCTTCGAGTGAAGCCATTGGAAATCTCATATCAGTTCAGTCAATTTCTTCAGTGACAAAGACGAAGATCTTCTGGTTTCTAAGGAATTTGTTCTGATTGAGGAGTTAGGAATTCGCCAGTGCGAGTTGCCTACACAGTGAGGAACATGATAGCCCTGAGGAATTCGAACCTCAAAATATCCTACCGTTGCTGTGCCGCGCGTCAGCTGTTCCAAAATATACTACCACCTAACGATCATATCAGCCAAGGGCATTTATGTCTTATCATGTCGGGCTGCTCCCTAGGCTATAAATAGCCGCCCCCTACAACCACTAGCTGGTTGGCTGCTCCGAGAGAAACTGAGGAAAACCGAAATCCCAAACCCAAACCTTCAAACCCCAAAGTGGTTGAGCATCACTGAAGAGATTGTTCCTGTGTGGAACCAATGCTTGTTACCATTGATAACTGTGTATCCTCCAGACGGTTAGGCGTCATGGTCTGAGCATCTAAGAGGAATTGTGGATTGCCGAGTGACCAAGTCTGTGAAGGTTTGGAAGTCACCTGTGAAGACTTACCACTACTGTTGGGCGAGGTCAGTGTGATCTTAGCTCAAAGAGAATACGGTGAGGACTATGTGTCCGGGACTGTGTGTCCTCGAGTTTAAATACTCAGCCGCTCCAACCAGACATACAACTGTCACAATAGTTGGAACTGGTCTATCAAATCATTGTCTTCACCAAGCTAACTGGTTCTATTTCCTCAGCCCTTTCATTTCTTCAATTATGTGTGGATGTACCTGATCATTACTGTTTGAAGACTTTCTCTAATTCCTCAATCCTACTTCTTCAGTCTGTTTTGTCTTCATCCTGTTTATCCTGTGTTTATGCTTTCTGTACTCTGTGTTTGTCTTTCATTTCATCATGATGACTATGATGTTGCTCTGTTATGCTTATACCTGAGTACTTATTTCACTGCAAGTAGTTCTTCGCTTAGGACTTTCCTCACCCTGAAATTCCTTAGTGAAGAATTCATAAAAATCGCCTATTCACCCCCCTCTAGTCGACGTAACACACTTTCAATTGGTATCAGAGCAAGGTACTCGCTTGTTCTGTGTGATTTTGGTTTAACCGCCTGGAGTTTTAGTTATGTCGACTTCAGGAATGAAGAAAGTGACATGCCCCATCTTTGACGGTCATGAGTATCCCAAGTGGAAGGCCATGATGAAGAAGTGACTCATGGCGATAAACAACGAACTGTGGACCGTCACTGATATTGGTCTCACCGATCTCAGCAAGATGGCGGAGGCTGATGATATTCGCAAGTACACTCTACTCAATGTCACCGCGAAGGATGTCATCTGCTCCTATTTGTCCCAAAATCAGTTTAGGAATGTCATGCATATCAACCATGCGAATTTTATGTAGGACCGACTCTCTAAGGTCTACAAAGGTCATCGTACACGTCATGATCCTTGGTTCGAGGATTTCAAGGAATCACTCAAGGAGATCACTTTTGCACCTGAATCATCATCCGCCGCACCATGCCTTATGGCAAAGGGTGCCAAGGTAACTGAATGCTACCTTTCCGAATCTAGTGATGATGAATCGAGTGATGAATTTGGCCCCAGCTATGTCAAACTTGCTTCCCTTGCCACTAAACAACAAAGAGCTCTTGAAAAAGTTCAAAACATGCTAGATGAAAGCAATGATATGTTGGGTGAGGAATTGGATCGAACAAAGGCTTTGACTGATAGTCTTCAAAAACTTCAGTCTAAGTTGGACAACCTTCAAAATCAACGTAACACTCTCTTAACTAATCATGAAAAGCTTTCATATGAATTTCTTCAAAGAAAGCAAGATCTTGAGAAGCTAAAAGGGAGTTATGAAGATCTTCAGAAGGAAAATGATTCATTGCTTGCTCAACAGATCAGTTCCGATCAGGAAGAATATATTCCACCATGTTTGAAATGCATTGAGCGTGAATCTGCTAATTCATCACCTGAATGTTTAAATGCTTCTATTGCTGAAAATTCTTCAACTATCTCTGTGGTCACAAATTCCTCATCTAAAGATAGCACATGTATCACTAACGATAATGTAGGGCAGAAGGAATTGTATGTGACAGGCATTTACAAAAGCCTCAAAGGGCATCAGACTCTATGTGATGTGCTCAAAAAGTAGATCTTGAATAGGAACCCTAGGAAAGAGGGTATTGCCTTTGAGAGGAAACTCAATCCTGAAGGGACCTACTGGAAACCTGAGCAGTATCCCAAAACCTCATGGGTTGCTGCGAAAGGACCTCCTGTAGATCCATGCACTTTATCTGGCTTTACCTATGATTCTTCATATTCCTCTGATGAGTCATTTGACTCCAACTATAAACTGAGTAAGAATCAGAATGGTGAAGTATTTGCTCGATATGTTGGAACTAACTGCAGGCAAGGCCCCCCTATGAAGAAAATCTGGGTTCCTAAAAGATGCCTTGAAAATCTTCAGGTGAATGTCATCATGACACCACCAGTGAAGAATAGGAACCCGAGATCAAATTCTTCATATGGACCAAATTCTTCTTATGGATCCAAGTCCTCATATGGACCAAATTCTTCATATGGATCAAATTCCTCACATGGATCAAATGCCTCACATGGATCAAAATCCTCATATGAACATCATCGTGCTAACACTTCTGTTTTGCCAGGAAAGTCTAAAGGCTATGAATATGTGCATTATTCTTCAAACCATTATGTTCATAAGTCCTCAAAGAATTTCTCTGCTTATTCATATGCTTATCCTAACCACTCTTCTGCAAAACGAAGTGCACTGGCTTCTATGCCATTCTTTTCTTATGGATCTCGCAGAATGATGAACTCTTGCCACCCCTCAAGATGTGGGTGGTGAAGAAAAAGAACTAATCTTTTATGCAGGGTCAGGTTTCCAGACGTACTTACTCGTTTGAAGAATTTGCTAGAGACCTGAATGTGCTTGAAAGGTCGCAAGCTAATCATGAAGAAATGAATCATTCATTTCTCACGTCCTCATACTGCTATATCTGTTACTATTGATGAAATTGATATCATATTCTTCACTGATGAAGTATATGGGTTCGTAAGTTGCACTAATTCATTTGCAGGATGAACAACCCAAAGCTACTGAGTGGGTCCTCAATAGTGGATGTACAAATCACATGACCGGTGACAGGAACTTGTTGATGGACATTGATTTCTCACCATCTCATCTGAAGCATATCACCTACGCTGACAAAGGAAAAAGCAAGGTATTGGGTCTAGGTAAGGTTGCAATCTCAAAGGATAAACACATGGACAAAGTCATGCTTGTCGAGTCCTTAGGATTCAACCTCATGTCTGTCTCAATGGTTTGTGATCTTGATATGGTTGTTGTCTTTGGCAAATATAGTTGCCTTGTGCTAATGGAATCTGACAACTCCAAAGTCTTCGAAGGCTTTTGGAAAGGAGACTTGTATATCGTTGATTTCTCTACAGGACCACAGCCTGCCACATGTCTACTTGCAAAAGCTTCAGAATGCTGGTTATGGCATCGTCGACTTGGTCATGCTGGGATGAGGAACTTGCATACACTTGCGAAGAAGAAGCATGTCATTGGCATCGAGGGTGTCAAATTCCTCAAAGATCATCTTTGTGGGGCTTGTGAGGCTAGAAAGATCACCAGAGCCAAGCATCCCTCAAACACTATCATGACCACTTCTCATCCCTTTGAATTACTTCATATGGATCTCTTTGGCCCTACTCATTATGCCATGTTCTCTAGTTCTGCATCATTATATGGCTTTGTCATAGTTGATGACTATTCTCGTTACACATGGGTGCATATCATCACTTACAAAAATGAAGTGCAGGAAGTCTTCAGATGATTTTCCTCAAGGGCTTCCACCAACTTCGGTGTAAAGATCAAGCATAGCATGAGTGATAATGGAACCGAGTTAAAGAACACTGGCCTCGATGAATATCTTGACATGCTTGGTATTACTCATGAATTATCTGCTCACTATACTCCTCAGTAGAATGGCATCGCAGAGCACAAGAATAGAACCCTTGTTGAGATGGCTCGCACTATGCTTGATGAATACAAAACACCTCAGTGCTTCTTGCTTGAAGCAATTGATACTACATGCGACATCATCAACAAGGTATATCTTCACAAATTCTTCAAAAAGACCTCATATGAACTCCTCACTAACAAGAAACCCAATGTAAGTTATTTCAAAGTCTTCGGTCCTAAATGCTGGATTAGAGATCCTCACCATCACTCTAAATTTGCACCGAAAGCACCTGAGGGTTTTATGCTTGGTTACGGAAAGGACTCGCACACCTACAGAGTCTTCAACATCAATCATCACAAGGTTGTTGAAACTGTAGATGTGCGGTTCGATGAAACTAATAGCTCGCAAAGAGAGCACCTACCTCTTGTGCTAGATGAAATGTCACCGGAGGAGTCCATCAAGTTCAAAGCTACTAAGGATGTCATCCCTACCGAAGAATCTGCTAAAGAAGTCATTCCTGATCGTGAAGAAAATCATGCTGGTGCTGCCAAAGAAACTGGTCCTGAAGAAACAGTTGGGCCAAAGCAAAGTCATCAACCCGCACATCCTCGCGTTGCAAATGAAGTGCAGATCGAGAAGATCATCGATGTCATCAACGCACCAGGTCCCCTCACGCACTCAAAAGCTTCACATTTATTTAACTTCTGTGGGCATTTTGTGTTTGTCTCTATCACAGAGCCCACTAAAGTTGATGAAGCATTCATGGAATCTGGGTGGATTCAAGCCATGCAAGATGAATTGCATCAATTCGAGCTCAACAATGTGTGGGAGCTTGTCAAGCGACCAGACCCACACAAGCACAACATCATCGGTACCAAATGGATCTACCGCAACAAACAAGAAGAAAATGGCATGGTGGTGAGGAATAAGGCTCGTCTTGTAGCTCAAGGCTACACACAGGTTGAAGGAATTTATTTCGATGAAACTTTTGCACTTGTTGCTAGACTTGAGGCTATTCGCATATTGCTTGCTTATGCTAACCATCATAATATCATCTTACATCAATTGGATGTGAAAAGTGCATTCCTCAATGGTAAGCTTGAGGAAGAAGTATTTGTTGCTCAACCACCAGGTTTTGAGGATCCAAAATTTCTAGATCACGTCTATAGACTCAACAAGGCCCTCTATGGCCTCAAGCAAGCACCTCGGGCGTGGTACGACACACTGAAGGAATTCCTCATGAAGAAAGGCTTCAAACCCGGTTCACTTGACCCAACTCTTTTCACCAAAACATATGATGATGAATTATTCGTGTGCCAAATATATGTTGATGATATCATCTTTGGTTGTACTAACCAACATTATAGTGATGAATTTGCCTACATGATGAGTGAAGAATATCAAATGTCTATGATGGGAGAATTGAAATTCTTCTTAGGTCTTTAGATTCGTCAACAATACAATGGCTTATTCATGTCTTAGGAGAAATACCTCAAGGATGTGTTGAGGAAATTCGGCATGCAAGATTGGAAAGGCGTCAAAATACCTATGCCCACTAATGGCCATCTATGCACTGATGAAAATGGTAAAGACTTTGATCAAAAGGTATACCGCTCCATGATTGGCTCTTTATTGTATCTGTGTGCATCTAGGCCAGATATTATGCTTAGTGTTTGCATGTGTGCCTGATTTCAAGCTACAATGAAGGAATCACACCATAAGGCTGTGCAGCATATTCTTCGATATCTAGCTCACACACCAACACTTGGAGTTTGGTATCCCAAGGGCTCTTCCTTTGATCTCATTGGAAATTCAAACTCTGACTATGCTGGCGATCGGGTGGACCGCAAGTCAACGTCAGGCACATGTCATTTCCCCGGGCGATCCTTGGTATGTTGGTCCTCGAAGAAGCAGAACTGTGTATCACTCTCCACTGCAGAAGCTGAGTACATTGCTGCTGGATCTTGCTGTGCTCAATTACTATGGACGAAGCAAACACTCAAGGACTATGGCATCAATGTGAAGAATGTGCCACTCTACTACGATAATGAGAGTGCTATCAAGATTGATCACAACCTAGTACAGCACTCGAAGACAAAGCACATCCAGATTCGTCATCATTTTCTTCGTGACCATGTGTTGAAGGGAGACATCTCAATCGACCACGCAAATACTGAAGACCAGCTAGCCGATATCTTCACAAAGCCCTTGGATGAGAAGAGATTTAGCAAGTTGCGGTGTGAGCTAAATATCCTAGAATCTTAAAATGTTCTTTGAAAAGGACAGACATCCTAACACTTATGCTGACTTGATAACTTAGATGTGCAACACACGAAGTAACGTTTTTCTTCAATCAATGAAGACTAACCCTCTAAGTGTGAAGAAATTAATGAAGAAATTGATTCTCAGAACCCTACGAGAGTTGTACGCAGTGTCTGAAATCAGCTTTCTTATACGGTGGGTTACGCCACGAACCAAAAGTTGAAAATCTTCAATTTGAGTTTTTCTTCATTTTTTGAAATTCCTTAGTTTTTTAAATTCTTCAACTTTGCATTGTCTTCACTCTTTCCGTCGTTGTTCTTCATTGAGGATCCTTTTTTCTTTGTTCCTCTATGTGTATTTTACATACCACAGTAATTTGCTATAGAGAATTTCTAATTTCTATTAAATCAAAATAAGATAATATAAGATATTATATTATTGCTGGAAAAAATTGTTGTTTGATTTGATACATTGTGATCCTTAACGTTGATGAATTAATAAAAACGGAAAGAGAGGGATGTATTTTTTTACAATTTTGGTTAAGTGAGGGATCAAATATGTAGTCAACTTTATTTGATGGTAGCTTGGAGGATTAGAAATATGACTATTGCTTTCCAATTAGCTGTTTTTGCATTAATTGCAACTTCCTCAGTCTTAGTAATTAGTGTACCCCTTGTATTTGCTTCTCCTGATGGTTATATATACGAGTTTATGTCCTCTACAACATTCACTTATTGCTAATTCTTCAAGTTTTTTTGTCTGCTAAGTGAATGTGATCGGACCCTTATCCCCCTCTATGCTAAACTCAACCCAGTCTGTTCACAATTTTTCATGTGCGTTCTATTTGAAAGTCGTTCAAATTCTTCACTGTGTCCTTGTCAGCTGAAGAAATTGCGAACATTACGCATTTGCCGCTCAAACCATTACGCATTCCACGATATATTTATCTATTCACCCACGATCTCACACGATCGCCACCTCTCAGTACGTGGGTGACACATGTCGCGTGAATGAGAAGGGTCACGGGCAGGTTCGTCCAATTTCCTCGGACGAGCGGTTTTTCACCTCAGCTATAAATACCCCCTCCCCTCCTCACTTTGTTTTTACTCCGCTCGACCTCACTCCCTCGCTCGAACCTCTCAAAACCTAGCCCCGCTGCTACTTCCATCGTCGCCGGCGAGGAAGAGCTTCGCTGCCTCGACCTTGTCGCCGTCGTACCTGCGCTGACCGCGGAAATCTTCTCAATGCCGCCATCGTAGACATCCTCTACCGCCAAGTTAGGGCGTGGAAGATCTGGACCGACGAACTTCTCAATCTACACTTCCAGTTCATAGTGTTCTTCGTGAAGGGTAATTAAAAGTTACTTTTACTGCATTTATTCTACTGATGATCTTCTTCAAATCTTCAAAATGTGTTTATTCTTCAACTTCTACACTCTAAACACCTAGCACAAATCCAGTTCTTGATTTGTTTCTCTAAGTGATGTTTTTCTTCATGATTCCTCAATTGTGTGAATCTCACGATCTGCACAACTCTGGAACCTAATTCAAAGAACGCTTAATGAAATTCTTCAAGACATATCGGGTCAATTTCCTCAAACTTGTTCAGTTTTAGAAAAACTTCTGAGAACGCATATGACCTCTCAAAATTCTTCGCACCTATACTCTATTCACAGGTACACATCTCTGCTGCTGAATCACTAGGTTCTCATCAACTTAACTCATTTGCAGCGTTCCTCGAAGAAAAGCTGCACACTTCCTTAGAGAACTCAATTGTTCAAATTCCTCATCTGAAGAAAATGGCAGATGGTAAAAGGCCTCAGAAGGAGGAAAGAAGCTTGAATTAAATACTGCCTTTGCAATCCCTTCTAACATCTATGTAGGGTACTGCACTCTTGATGAGGCAACTCGCGGCAATGAGACTAAAAATGAGCGCAGAGTGCGCATACAGAGGATTGAAAGAAGATGGGCAAGAGAATGGAGGGAGTACATACATGTCACTCTCAAATACATGAAGAAATTCGCTCTTCACCCTCCATTCTCAAGACCTACTCTGGCACCTGGCCAAAGAGATGATCCAACAAGCCTTAAACCTGGTGAGGATTATGCTGATGAATGGGCCAGGCGGTAAGCTAAATTGGCCAAGTAGGCCAAAGAACAGTGAAGAAATTCAACGAGGATTCTACTACTGCCGCTGCCGAGGCTTCTTCAAGAAAGAAGGCTATGCCCAAGAAGCCTGCCGGCAAACATCCAAGTTCCTCAGCAATGCCCTCACGGCCAAGTTCTTCTTCAATGCCCTCATGGCCAAGCTCCTCTGTGCCACCGAGGCAAATTCCTCAAGCTGCCCTAGTTCCTCAGACTGCACAAATTCCTTGTGTTTCAAAACCCTCAGCTCCTCCGGCAAAATCCTAGGCACATATGCATCTCGCCACTTGCCAAAGGACCATGGGCATATCAATTGCCTCAGGAGCCTCTGCAAGTTCTTAAGCTCATCCTTCTTCAACCGGTCCCACACTATTGAAGACCAAGGCCACTGCTGGACGAGGCACGAGACCAAGTCCCCACAAGAAGCAGGTGGTCTTCCAAATTCCATCTGATGATGAGGCTGATGATGATGAATTGGCTGATATCATCAAGGACAGACATCAGCGGGCCGCTAGAGCCAAAGGAAGTGATGTTCCCCTTCTACTGGATCCGAAGAAGATCCTGGATTTCATCGATCTCTGGCACAAAGATCCCAATGCTCCAATGCCAGAGCTGGGCCTCACTCGTGGACAAAGTCACATGGTGACGACATTCATTGCTGAAGAAAAATGGAAATATGATCAAGCCAGAGTGGCTAAGAAAGCCCAAACAAGAAGCAACGCTTTCTGAAAGACAATGTTCTGAGTTTATCGCCTGAGTAGCTCATCGGACTTCACTCTGAGATCAAAAAGCTTAGTGATGAATTTGACACCTACAAGGCAGAATGCCTAGGAGCCAAGGTCAGATTCATCAAAATGGCGAAGAAATTCACTTCAAGTGCTGCTAATCCTGTGCACGTTCAAGTCACTCCGGCTGAAGCATCTGCACAAGCCACTGAAGGAAATGCCAGCACCGCCGTTGAAAATCAGGGTGCTCATGAATCTGCAAGTATCAGGGCTGCTGAAGAAATTCCAGTCTCTGAAGAAACTGCCAGGGCAACCACTAGTGTTGCGCCTGAAGGATCTGCCAGGCCAGCTGAAGCCTCTGCTACTGCGCCTGAAGAAATTGCTCAAGGCAGGCCAACTGCATCAGTTGTGCCTGAAGAAATTACCTCAATTTCCTCTGCTCCTCCAGCACCAACACCAAGCCCAGTTCTTCCTTCTGCTCCGGAAGTGAAGAAAACCAAAGCTGCTGAGCGAGCTGCTCTCACTACAGCAAAATACACTTCTGTGATGATACGTGTTTGTCACAATAGGTCGCATTTTCTGTCATGCATGTACATCCATGACGATTTTATGACAGAATCAAGATAGTCATACCTGTGCTGTCGTCGAAGTGTTCCATGACATTACCAAAATTATCATCACGGGAGTGTCCACTTCCATGACAATAAATCGCGTGTCACAGAAGTGCTTTCGTCAAGGGTGACCGACACGTGGCATCCACCGTAACGGAACACTGTTAATCTATCGGGTCAGGTTTTGGATCCGATAACCTGTTAATAGCCCCGACCAATGGGGATTTTCAACATGTAAAATCATCATTGGCTGGAGGAAACACGTGTCGGCTCACCGTTCGGACAGATGTAATCCGATCATTGGACCGAAGGTGCCTATGATACAGTGACACATGGCACGTCCCAGCAGAGGCCCATTCGTGTGAAAAGGCCGGCCCATTTGACTTGGTCAAAATGTGGCGGGCCGGCCCACGAAAATCCTGTTAACGGCATGTTCGCATATAGCCCATTTACAGCCCGCTAACCCTGGGCCCGTTACGCCCTATCAGAATTAGGCCCAGTAGCGTCATCTAGGCCGTCCAATATGATTCCAGCCCGTTTTAACTTCCGGCCCATGTGTGGCCCATGACTTCTTTCGTCCCATATGAGGCCCTTAGTAACTCTTGGCCCATTAACGGCCCGTGGTGAAACTGGCTCGTAATGAACAGTGTATCACTTTATACCCATTAACGGCCCGTAATGAACAGTTATTCTATTGGGCTGTTTCCAGCCCAACTTATCTTTCGGCCTTCTCAGGGCCCATTGATTCTTGGGCTCATTTGCAGCATTCGGTTACATATGGCCCGTTACTGTCATTTTCTGCTTGTGGGCCAAATTCAGCCCGTCGTTACAGTCGGCCCATTTGCGGACCGTTAATACATTGGGCCGTTTTCATGTCAAAAAACCCGTTGAGCTATTTTCATAGAGTTATCAAATACGGTCTATTAACGGCCCATTATGGTCCACGAATAGTACGACCCATGATTGGCAAAATGATGATACGCCCCGTAGAAGGCCGATGGATCTACGGCCCGTATGAGGCCCATGGATCTACGACCCGTATGAGGCCCATGGATCTACGACCCGTAGAAGGCCCATGGACCCTACGGCCCGTAGAAGGCCCATGGACCCTAAGGCCCGTATAGAAGTCCAATGGATCCTACAGCCCGTATAGAAGGCCAATGGATCCTACGGCGGGAAGAAGGCCCATGGATCATACGGCCTGCAGGAGGCCCATGGTTACAACAGTCCGTGTGTTGCCATGATTATTTTGGCATAGTTACCAAAAATAGGCTATTGTGGCCACTAGAAAAACACAAAAAAAGAATTGCAGTGACTACAAGCAAACAACTAAACAAGACAATAAGGAAATAAATAAGCAAGCAATTAACGCTAGCCTATTACTGCTATTACACATATTACATCCACTGGGCATCAAAGTTCACCACCAGTGCAAATATAGGGAACAAAGCATCATATTACATACACTGGCCATCAAAATTGGCCACCAGTGCAAATAAACGCAACAGCAAAACAAGAGCATAACTAAAACAACTTCAGAAGAGCTCAAGAAACGTTATCCTGGGTATCCACCATGCTGGCAATAAGCTTAGCAAGCTGATTAGCTTTGTCCTGTTTGGCGCTAAAATCCTCCAACGCTTGTTGTTGCACCAGAAACTATGCATCTGAATGCTCCAAGGACTTCTGCAGTCCTTCCACTTCTTGTCGCAGCACAGCTGATTGATGTCTTTCAGCTTGTAGTTGAGACTCAAGAAACCGAACTGATTCAGACAGTGAGTTTGAATATCTTGTGCAAGCGGTAGTGGCCAGTAACTAGAACACTAAACCAAGACAGGACTTTGGGGTTGTCTCGCTGTCTTCAAGATAGTCTTCCTTAGTTGTTTTATCAGCTTTGTTGGAGACCAACAAGGATGTGTCACTATCCTGAACATTATCTGCATTACTTCCTTTACCATTGCTTAATAAGGCACTCTTCCCCAATATTCTGTCAGCATTCTAAAAGAAGAAACAAGCACACACATAACAAGTTTAGCATGTACCAGTATATGAAACTCATTTCGGTGAACCAGTTCATTAGTAAGGTGGACAAGATTAAACTACCAAGTCTTCTATTGCCAAGTACTAGTACATAATAAAAGCATCAAACAAACATATATCTATGTCCTATGGTCACTGCATTGTCTTGCCAAATCAAAATAGAGACACGGTTCAAATCATATCAGTTCAAGACAAAGCAGCAGTGAAAGAATACAAAGGTGGGAAACTACACGGCACAACAAGATTTCAGATGGGTACCACAGGTCTACATGTACAACAACACTATTGGCTCTATTGTGATGCTAGTAATGTGCATGATATGAAAGTCAACTGTATACACAATTGAAATTCAAATCAAAAGAGCTATTGATAAGAGCAAACCTGTGAAAGAAATATGCGTGAACATACCTGCTATGCCATTGGAGTTTCGATTGGATCCTTCAACTTAAAAATAAGTTTGTATGAGTAAATACAGTGATACAAGAGCAAAGCAATCATAGTTAAAAAAAGGTGCGCCTAAGTGAGCGCTTAAGCGCGCCTAGGCTCTAGGCATTGGCAAAACGCATTGCACATAACTATGCTTAATTTGTGCATAACTGCGCATAAGCATGCGCTTTGGTCAGTAAAGCGCAAGGCGGTGGCAAAACGCACAATTAACGCCTAGCACTTTTTTGAACTATGATAGCAATGGAATCTTAAATTAGAACAGTTGTTCTTCAGGTTTAGGCACTTGTTCTACATGAACAGAGTACCGTAAGACGCAAGAATATAATACTTAAAAATAGAAAATGAGCTCATAGACCTTACAACTTTTTTGGTTCGGGACCAGTACAGAACAAGGCGTTCCCAGTCATCGTCCAATAAATGTGTCTCAGGAGAACGTAAGGGAATTTGATGAGTTTCTTTGCCGGTGAAGTACATTTTCTTCAGGTAATTCCGATACTGCCACCAAGCATTCTTGAAGATAGCAGAGGTATTAGCATAGGATACCTCATCTTGAGTTTCCAAATCAGTCCTTCTCTAGAGAGAAAAATGGGAAAATTTGTTGTATTATAACCATCATGGAGGTAGGATGTATGGGACAAAGCAAAGTAATTGCCATGAATAACATTACTTACACATAACTCCTGGACAAACACCTGCAACTGGCATTTTCCTTCATCTTCAGTATAATATTTCCAAGATGGGAAGATATGCACATATGATTTGACAACATCAAATTCGATAGATGCTAAACTACGACTAGCTGGTTGTGCTTCCTCCACAGGAATAGGCGTACTAACTGGTGGAGTTGGAGTTCGCCGTGATAGTACTAGCTCTTTGGGCACTGGAGCTACCTTACTAACTGCTCTTGTTTGGAAGCTCTATGGTGGAGATGGTGTTGTGTCAACAGGAACTGGGTTACTATCAGCTGGGGTTGGGGTTAGATTGGGTGAAGCTTCTCTGTCCATCGCAGTAGGGGTACAATCTGCGAGAGTTTGGGTTATGTGTGGTAGGGCTGGTTCTTGTGCATGTACAACCGGGGTGCTATCTCCACCAAGAGGTAGCACTGTTTTATTTGAAGACCGTGTTTTTAGTCCGCTAGATACTGGCATCACCCGCTCCAATTCAAATGGCTGATAAACAGGAAACATAGTTGAATGTACAGACATTGTATGAGAGACAGATGCAATAGATAGTGTGGAAAAAATAGGGCATGAAATAGTTGACATGTATATTGTTTAACTAAAACAGATAGCATGACATAATTTCACATATATGATGTTTATCTAAACTGGATAGCATAGCATAACATAATTCAAAGATATGATGAATAACTAAACAGGATCACATGACATAATTCACCTACATGTTATCTAAATAATTAGGATCGCATCATTTAATTCACATATGTGATTTATATGCTAAACAGAGGGCATTCGATATGATGTCTGAACTAAGAACATGGTGTTGAATATTGTGTATATGATGTCTAAACTATGCAACGCAAGACACCGTATGCATGATATGAGCAGTATAATCGTGCCAAGTTAGAGCATACACCTCAGTGGGGGAATAGGACTGGTCATCTGTCTCTAAATCCATCTCTGAGGAGCTATCGGGACACAACAAGAGATCTGCTTCGACAAGTAGCACTGTCTGCTCTGAAGGCCTTGTTTTCACTCCAGATTTTTCCATCTCCCACCCAAATGGCTGATTCACAGGAAGAGTAGTTTAATGTACAAACATTGTCGACAAATGGAAATGTAATGAAGAAAAGGATGGGCAAGATATCATTCAAATATATGATGCCTGGTTAAACAGGATGGCATTCCACATTTCACATATATTATGGCTGGCTAAAAGACATGAGACTGCATAATTCCCATATATGATATAGAAACTAAACAGGTGGCATTACAGAACATGTCTAAACTAAGCAGATGACATATATGATGTCAAAAGTAGGCACTGCAAGGCAACATATGCATGATATGACTAACATCATCATGCCAAGGTAGAGCAAACACCTTGGGGGGTAAATAGGAGTGGTCAGCAGCGTCTGAATCCGCCTCAGAACAGATATCTTCCTCTGGATTACAATCTGGAGAGGGGTGGGAGGGTTTTCCATTGAACCCACCATGGAGCGATGACTGCATGACATTGTATTGCTGCGCAAAACTCTACATTAATAAAAAATATGACTATGTACAATATCTGACATGCATACGAAAAAATATGGTGAGATTATGTAAGGAGAGCATGCAGAAATTTAGAGTGATGGTAACAACCAGTGGATGGATCCAAAAATAATCATAGCAGGCTGATGATTGCTTTAAATTAATAAAAAGACAGATGATGATTGCTTTAGTATTTGTTTCCCACCCAAGATGAACAACATAAGCATACCCTAGGTGAACCAGATATTAGACAAACATACTATTCATTGCTGCCTCGATATGTGCCCCACAACTAATTTAGAACTCAAGTTTGAACATTAATTTGGACCTGACTTGGGAGTCCAAGAGATGGATAGGACGATAAAGTAGCAGGTAAGTTTTAAGCAATGCATAACATAAGCAGAAACAAAATAGTGCGACCTCTCTTGTGGACCTGTGTACTCCTCAGGTTCATCTGCTGAGTCGATGATGGTGATGCCATTGCGGTGGGTGCCGGTGGCAGGGAAGGAGATCTGTGGCGGCGAAAGACAGTCAGGAGTCGTGATGTCTGGTTTGGTGGATGCTTCTGTCGATGGAGCAGCTCAGGTGAGGTGGACGACATTGTGGCAGGAGCAGGACAAAACCACACAAAGTTCCCTTCGACACGTACCTGTAACTGAAGTAATTTTATAAGGGCTCATTTGGCTTGCATGATTCTTAAAACACAGGGATAGGAAAAACACCGGAATAGGATAGGAAAATGCACATGGTAAACAGAGCATTTGTAAACACAGGATTTCTGTCAACTTGGGTGTTTGGTTTACAGGAATTGGAAGAGCAAAGGAATGCAAAGAAACATGGCCAAAATAAAGTGAAACCATATGAAAGCGTGTACAGTTAGAATGTTATTCTGGCACTAATGCACTTGGTCTTGTTTTCATGCATAGGATTTTGAAAAGTAGGTCCAGGTGGATGCTTTGCTTCATTCCTTTCAACAAAATGCATGAATAATTGAATAGTAGAGTGCCATTGGAAAATTCCATATTGCTATGTTTTTCCGTTGAACCAAAATAGCCCTAATGGATCGACGGGAATGTATAGTAATAAGTGATGCAACAAGTGTACAACCTCTTTGCCGTAGCCGTGTCGACCTCAGAATCATTGGGTTGGTCGCTGAAGCAGTTGAGGCAGAGGTGGCTGTCGGAGGTGTGGAGGAAGATCTGAGGAATCTATAGACGGCGTCCAGGGCACTACTCTATTGTGATGGATCGTTCTGTCGTTGGAGCAGCTCCGGTGAGCTGTAAGACGTCAAGGCTGAAGCAGCACAAGACAGACATCGTCAATCTCAAGTGGGATTCTAATAGCATCTCCAATAGATGATGTAAAATGGATGTAAAATTAACATCACCAAAAACCTCCTGACTACAACAGATAAATTAAAACTGTTGACTCTGAACTTAACTGTCAAAACTGAAATTTACTGTGGAATCTAAATGCTACTGTCGAAACTGAACGCGGTGGTAGCTGAGAGGCACTTGACATGTAGTTTAGGGAGGGCTTGTAGTTCATCTTCAACCTGCACCCCCCTGAGCCGCCAGCCACCATCGGCCGAACCGCCGGCCCTAGCGCCGCCTCGCCGCCCCGAAACAACTTGCCACCGCCGCACCGGCCAGCCCTCTAGTACCCCGCCCCCCACCCTGAACCCTAAGATAGATAGTGGGGTACCTCTCCGGCGAGCCCCCGTCCCTGCTGCGGGTGGT
>NC_057795.1:245170078-245178409 GCF_018294505.1 Triticum aestivum
GATTCAGTCGACTGAAGTGTGGCTTAATCGAAGCAGAGCAGCGGCACGAGCGAGTGGGAGAGCAGCAGTAGCAGCTGGGCGAGCGAGCGATCGAGCGAGAGCCGGAGCAGCAGCAGTAGTGCGAGCGAGTGAGCGAGAGCCGGAGCAACAGCAGTAGATCCGGCTGGTATGGACGCCGCCGCCGAAGGGGCCTCGCACTGGGGGAGAGCCGCCGTGGAGATGTCGCCCGCGGCGCCAGCTTCAAGGTAGCCGCTCCATGGGGGTGCGGGATGGAGCACCGTCGACGCTGGGAGGTACAGTTAAGGAGAAGGTGCGATGCGATGAGTGTACAACCTCTTTGGTGGCGCCGAGTAGGCCTCGGCTTCGTCCGAGGAGTCGGTGAGGATGCTGCGGTTCCGGTGGAGCAGGTTAAGGCGGCGCTGTGGGGATGGAGCAGCCGCGATAGACGAGGCGATCGTCGGAGCAGCTCCTTCAAGGTGGAGGACGGGGCGGCTGAACCGGCGGGATGGCGAGATGGACGATGGATCCTCATCCGGGGAGGTGGACGAGGGACGTCGAGCTGTTGTGGTGGATGACGTCGTCGGGGAAGAGGCTCCGGCTGGGCAGCAGTGACGTGGTGGACGGAGGAGGGTGGGGTTTCGCGGCTGGAGCGGAGAGGTTATGGCGGCCTGGGATTTCGAATGGCGAAACGGGGGCGATGGGAGGGGGTGAAGCATGACTTAGGGACGCGCTTGTCCAAAATGTAGGGTGTGTTACTAAAGTACCCCCCACCGATTTGAACTAGTGGCCCTTTCGGCTCAGGGTTAGAAGGGGGAATTCGCATGTCGGGATTTGGCAGCTGGAAGGGAGTTTTCGCGCGCGTTGTAATTTTGGGATAACAAGGCGCGGGTTGTGAAGGCGCCAGTTTAGGGAGCACGATATCTGAATTTTTGGGATCTAACAAGACGCGGGTTGAATTTTAGGGACAAGCCTAACATGTAGTAATATTGTACCTGTATGTACCAAATCAATTCGCACTTCCCTCAACCAAAAATAAAACAAATAAAATAAAACTATTCACACCACACAAAGAGAGAGTCTTGCCCCATTTTACTATACAAATGCTATTCAAAGCTACTCCCTCCTTCCATCTATATAGGGCCTAATGCGTTTTTCGATGCTAACTTTGACCAAATATTAGAGCAATGATATATGACATGCAACTTACGCAAAGCACACCGTTAAATTCGTCTATGAAAGGTTCTTTCAATGATATAATTTTCACATTGTGCATGTCATGTACTATTAATCTTGTCAATAGTCAAAGGCGGTCTTAAACATCTCATTACGCCCTATATAGATGGAAGGAGGGAGTATGAATCCATGTTATGTCTGATTAAATTTTTTCGCTTGCTTTATAATGCATGTAACCTACTCATACCAACATTTTAGTGCATTCCAAATGTCTATACTACCGCTGCAATTCGAACTAAATTTGAATTCGTTTCTCTATTTCAATAAGAATCTACAATCATGATTGTTGCCAACTTCAACCATCATTCGTGTATTACCTTAATAACACACCACATGATTACTATAGAGATAGATATGAACTATGTGTACTACATGAACTCGAATTCTATTTTTTGAATACACTTGATGTTGATTCCAAATAATAGTACATTTGATGTACTAACTATATATTCATAATCTAAACCATGTTCCATACGTACACTGTGTTTATCACACAAAGTATAGTGCCCCGCCCCCTACATTATGACAAGTATTTAGACCTGAGTTGCAAAAGCGACACATTAGCCCAAATTATAATCAATGTTCTACATTAGGATATCTTCTTCAAGTATCCGTATCCACTTTTTTATAATGAATTATGATCTTTGTTCGTGTTTTACACCTTCACGATCCTCTTCTATTTGTAGCTAGCTAGTGCTAACTTTCTATCGTGCATGCACACGCCCGCCCCCCTCACACACCCTTAGCGTCCCCTCCGTCGCGCACATTCATTATTTCTCTTTAGGTCGTCCACCAACGGTGTGTGTAGGCCCCCGACTCCTTCTTTCTGGCACACACTGGTCGATATACCTCTCTATCCAAGTGTGCCTACAACAAACACATATATACTTCCCCTCCTCTCTTCTCACCGTCCATGCCCCCATATGTCCAATACGATTCCATGCAGGTGCACACTCCCGCCCCTCTTTTCATTTATCACATGCTCGCACACTCCTCCCCCCTCGACATGGTAGGCCTCTCACACCACCTCCTAGCCACACCCTCTCCCCCTGTCTGCCTCTCCGGACCTTATTTGCTTCTAGCACATGCAGGCGTGTATATGAACTGATCTCCCTACATATAGCCAGGTCGACTATAATTCGTTTTCACCAAGCACCAATACACTTACCTCGCTAGTTATGTCTCTCCTTTTCTCGAACACACGACGGTTGATCTTCCTATGTAGTTACGCATGCTTACCACAACCATATCTTCTCCCCTCATCATCCTTGAATACCTCCCGACCCGTCTCTCCCACACATGCATAGACAGACAGACACCCCCCGCCCTCTCTATTGATATTGCACTGATACCCTCCGTTTTTCTAGCAGGTCTCTCCCACCATTTGTGAGATGCCACTCCACCACCAACCCTCCGATGCTCTATCTTTATCTTTTTCCCAACCTTATTCTTCTGCTACACATATCCATGGATGTCGATCGATCTCCCTCAATACATAGCTAGGTCTCTCTCCTGCCCCACACATATACTAGTCGACCGGTCTTTACCCCCCCCACACACACACACACCGATAGTCGAATGTTGTAGGTAGGTATCCATGCCACGGAGAAGAACTGCACCTCTGCCCTCTCAAATTCTAGTAGGCCAGCCACCCTGTATCTTTGACGTGGGCAAACACAAATTCGATGGCACTCTTTATCGATCACGTAGCCACACACTTCATCCCTGTTTTCAATTCTATCGATATCTCACATCCATGACTCCGTTTCACACACATTGCATATGTTACATTTTTCTGATTGAGATATCATCAACACATTGCCTCTGTTTCGCACAAACCATCTCTCTCACACCCACCCACGTACGTACCTGCAGCTAAATAAGAAGTGCACATAGGATGCATGTACTCACGTCTCGTTCCTGACCACTCCCGCACAGGTACACGGTGGAGTTCGTTTCTGTACGAAAAGGCAACCCACGTGATAATTTGACGCGTGTAGCGGATGTTTACTCGAAGGAGGGTCGGGTACAATGCCTAGAATATAAAACGAGTGCCGTGGGTAAAATGGAAAAATGGGTTTGTCTCTCGTCACACCATCTCACACAAGGCCGTCGTGGCCTCTCTCTCTTAGTGTTGGTCAGTGATCCAGCCGCATCCCGTCCGCGGAAAGGGAGGATGTCCATCGTCTCTCCGTTCGACGGTGTTGAGGCAGCTCGTACCGATCTGTGGTACCCGCCGTTCTCTCTGACCAAGCTCCGGCGCGGTAGGGCCTTCGCCACTTGCTGACCGCCGCAGTATGGGCAGATCCCGGCCGCTGGCGCCCTCCTAGTAACATCCCGACGACCCTCAGGTACAGCTTCCTCCGGCCTTGCTCCACTGCCCATCTTCCCACGTTGCTGCATGTGGATATTCTTTAGTTGTTTGCTTAAATCGTATCTCGGCTGGCGTACTTTCCATCCTGCAATCTCGTCCTCAAACCATTTTTGATAAACCACCATGTGCTATCTTTCCCTTTTTACATGGAACATGCTTCTTTTTTGTCGGCGTATGTGTCTTCAACTCATGTTATTGGGCAGTAATTGTTTCCTTTCGACCTCCTTTTGCAAACAGGGCTATCCATTTTCACATCGTTGCTATTGCGACCTTTTGGTGAACTGCACAAATCACTTTTTGAAGAGTGTTTTGTGCAGTTTCGCCAAAATGTCACACGGGCAATGTTTTTACATTTCTGTGGGACTACGGAAAGGGAGATTGGTTTTGCTATCCTCCTCATCCAACTCCGTGCCTAATCTTCTCCAACAAGAAGTTAGTCCTAAAGAGAGACCGTAGAGGTGATCGGCTTCTATTTATGTGTGTTATATTTCATCATCTAGTTCCACTATTATTGTAATCACACTGACTGGATATCTTTGCAAACAGGGATGGTCCGCTCGATTTTAGTGGAGCTGCAAAAAATGATCGGATTGTGGTGTCCTTCATAAACCTCTTTTTTGGCTACAGAGCTGGGTGAAAGTAGCTGCCAAGCAATGAACATTGTGCCAAGGAAATGGAGCCATGCCTACGAACAACATCGATCAATTATATTTTTTTCTTTATTTGTACACCTTCTCACAACTTTGTCTTCAGTTGTGATGTGAATATTGGCGCTGATCTGCGAACCATTGAGATGCATTAGCCATGTTAGTTTCATTTGTATTTGATGGAATGTTGTAACGAGATAATCTCGAGGCAAGACACATGAATCCCAAGTTGAAACCTTTTTTTTCCTGCGGGAACCAAAGTTGAAACCTTCATAGCATCACAGTACAATTTCATCAAAATTATGCGTACATATAGACAAATCCTGAAGGATTGATAGCAATGCCAGAAACAATTCAACATTGTTTCGCCGGACATGTTGGACATTCTTCATCCGGCTCCACCTGCCATGCAGCAATATTGAGTGCACAACACAACTTCAGGGAAAGATTCACCCCGGTCGTTGCGCCACAGTAGTAATGACTAGTGAGCAGTCAAACCACAGAGCCCCACCTTCGCCACAGTAAGTTGCTCGGACGAAGCAACCATCATTTATCTGTTCCTTGAATCCGCTGGTACTCCCATATTCCCATAGTAATAAGTTGCTCGGGCGAATCAACCATCACTATATCGCTCACGTGTATCACCACAGGAGCTATCCATTCAGATTGCATGTTAAAAAAAATAAAGGTCGTTAACTAATGCGGCAAACTTTCAAAAAAAAAACTAATGCGGCACCTCGGGCCAACGCGGCCAAATCGCATTTTGCATGAGAAAATTACAAACCATGTTTCATTGACATGTGGTCCCGTTCCAACATATCAGTGAGACGACGGCGAGTAGTAGGAGTATTTCTGAACCGACGTGTAGGCCGAGGCGCCTCTTCGTGAACCGTGGCAAACTGGCAACCGTCCACCGACTCTTCGCCTTTCGCTCTCGATTTGGAACTGCTGTCGCACGCTCCTTCAGCCCTTCACCCTTTCTTCTGCCATTGTTTGATCGTCTTCTCCATGGAGGGAATAGGACGGAAACAACCCCGTTATTCTTGCCCCGATCTGAAAGATGACGTGGTGGAGGAACTCATTGATCGGTGCGACGTCATCACCTCGGCTAGCATGGAAGGTTCGTTCAAGCTCATTCTCGACTCAACTAATAACATCATTACAAGGAACCCAAGAGTCAAGGAGCGGTTTGATCTCCCCTATCTTCTTTGCCGTGCCCCTGATGACTACTGGCGCGGGGACGACGGAGGCCTCGCCTTGTGCAAGTTGATGCCGCTTGATAGTGATACGTATGATGTTAAGATGCCATCGCTTGATGGCAAGGCTTGGGCAGGTGCAAATGGAGATTGGGTTGTTTACATTGGGTCCAACTGCGAGTGGGAACTTGTGAATGTGTACACACATGACCGGGTTCCACTTCCAAAAATCTCAGCAGACTGCCCAGAGGTTGAGCACACCGGTATTGTACGCACGTTCAAATACAATCATGGTGACTGTCTTCTACGGAAGATAGCAATTTGTCGAGTTCCCAACTGCTCTTGGAATTACAACAACTATGAAGTTGTTGCTATCTTCGACAAGCTTGTTGCCGTCCTTGGTGGTTTGACTCGATGGATATTGCTCAAAAATCAGTTTTTGTACACGGATGAGTACTGTGATGCAATTCAATACGAGGGTCTTGTGTTTGCTTCCACCGCTCATGGCACTGTTTTTGCATGGGATCCTCGTAGTTTCGGTACGTTTGTCTTCCTCCGTAATTATAATTGTTTCATCCACATGCATGCAGGTTAGCAAGTTTCCCTTTACTAATTAACCTTCTTCTTGTGTTTCCAAGGTCCTGTGAACATTCCACCACCTATACTTGAAAAATTTTATAACCAAGGGGGAGATGGCGATGGTGATGATCACGAGCATGAGGACGAGTTAAACGTATATACTCAGTGGCGCCTGGCAAATAATTCTGATGGATCACCTCTTCTTGTGTGTATACAGCCCACTGATGATGTTACTGCTGAGGGAGCACGTGTTGTCTCCCATGGTCGCACTCTCCGGACCTATTCCAACACCCGTTGCATGGTATTCGGGATGGATACTAGTGTGCTAGCGCCAACAACTTCTCCCTGGTACAGAATTGATAGTCTTGGAGAAAACTCGCTCTTCCTTGGACAAAACTATTCGATGATGGTGAAAGGCGATCCAACTGCTGTTGACACAACGTTACTAGTACCATTTATGAGAAGCAACTGTGTCTATACCTTGGACATTAGGGTGGTTCCCTACCCTGGTACTGATATAGTAGGCCACTTCAGCCTGGATGATCAGTCCTGCGTTGGTCTTGAGATCGACAATAGATGGCCCGTCCCAGAGAATCACTTGTGGTTCAAAGCAAGCATTTTCAACGCCGAGGAATGGTTGAGTTGAAGTTCATTTCATTGCTTGTTATTTGTTGTGTGGTGAAAACTTTAGTATTTATAATGTATCCTCGTTGTCGATGTGGGTTGATGACCTGTTGTATGTAATAAAATGATATGCATGTGATAAACTTACTAAATTTATGAATGGCTTTCGAGTTGCTTCTGTGAGTGAGTGGTGCGATGAGGCAAAAAAATATTTTCCGAATACATAATTGTATGTGCATTGCAACAGGTTATCGGATGAGACCAATCAACAATAGTAGTACACTATTTTTACTAGCTTCACATGCTTCGTGTGTCGTGCGGGTGTTTTTACTGTAGCCATATTGTATGTAACCAGCACCTCGAATCCTCGATACTAGTACTATATAGTAAGTAGTAGGAGTAGTAGGGTGGCATGGGCCGGAACAAGCATTCATGTCCAGGAGTATGGCACACGCCACCAGCATGACTTCCATCTGACACCATATTTCATGGAGTCCGTGCTAGAGCAAGCTCTTCAACCTCATCGTTTCTCTAACTCAGCCATCGCGCGGAGGGCAAGGTGGGGGTTTGCCAATAGTCGGTTTCCTCAACTGCGGTCCCACTTGTAAGGCCAACTCCAACGCTCTATCAATATATGGATGTACTCTTCTTCCTGATACAAAAACTTGCATCCATTCTACTCCCTCTGTTGCACAATACATGCCTTCTATTTGTCAAAATATATATGTATCTAGACATGTTTTAGTATATAGGTACATCCATTTTTGGACAAATGGAAGTCAAGTATTTTGGAACGGAGGGAGTACACAATAAAATTTTTAAGTTAGCACAACTAGTCTAATCTGAGAGCACAACCGAAGATTTGGTCGGATTCTTCCTTCTTTTGCTGACACATGGGACATCCAGCATCCAGGTCGTGTCATGAAAGAAAATAGAGTGGTAGTTGAAGCCACGAGATGTGCATCTTGTGTTAAACTGTAAATAGAATCTTACTACTCGAGTAACTCCAAAAGCGGCCACCGAAGATCTTTCTTGGATTTGTTTTTCATCACCAGCATGTCGAGGAGAAAGATGTGCATGTTCAGTGGGTCCGCTTGCGCTTTCACTAACATGTGGGGCCGCATGTGAGCAAACATACGATGGGCTCCGTGCGTCCGCTGGCTGGCTGAGAAGAGAGATAGAGCAGGGCTGAGCACGGACTGCAGGAAATTTGTTCTATGTAACCAGCACCTTGATATTCACGTGTGGTTGTTTCTAGAATAAAAAAAAGGAGGTACCCCTACTTATGTTACACCCACTACGCCTAGCCTAAGGTTAGTAGGTGACCTTGCGCTTGGCTCTTCACCTCTTCCGGAAGTCGATGGTTCTACAGTAGTGCTTCTGGCAATCTGACACCAAATGAACTGTTGCACGTCCACCGCTTGTAAGCAGAAGTTTCTCCTCATGCTGCGAGCCACCGCGCACGCGTTGGCAAGGGAGAAGGCATAATCAAGCTTCTCGTCATTCTGCGAGTTGATGGGACACATCAAAGTTATTTACTAGTAGTACATACTCTCTCCAAAAAAGGGCTGACCATGTCATTGCTACCATCTCGTGCTCCGTCGTTGAGTACGTGCACTATTCACGTGCCATCGAGGAGAAAAAATATTGCATAGGTGCCATCGAAGTGCACGACTCA
>NC_057795.1:245178693-245228862 GCF_018294505.1 Triticum aestivum
ACTTATGCACTGCTTATCTGATTATCTCCATTTTCTTGCATGACACGTGCACCTTGATGCTAGATGTCTCGCGTGTTCGGAAAAGGATGAACAAAGCTCACGTAAAAGAAAAGAGTTGAAGAGCATAGATTCCCGACGACCTAGGAGGAGCAAGGAACCTCGCGTTGGAGCGTCTGCAAAGAACCTTGTGCATTTTCCCTTGTTTTTTTGCCGCCTGCCCACCTATAAACAAATAAAAGAACATGAACTTTTCACTAACCACTAGAAATGGTACATAAGGATGCTAAGTTGAAGATGTTTTATACTCCCTCCTTTCCCAAATATAAGTCTTTTTAGAAATTTCAATAAGGGACTACTTACGAAACAAAATGAGTGAATCTATACTCTAAAATATGTCTACATACATCCGTATGTTGTAGTCTATTTGAAATGGCTAGAAAGACTTATATTTAGGAATGGAGGGAGCAGTTTATATTGAATTATTGATAACCATGCAACAAGCCACGCATGTACAAGACGCCTGCAGCCACGCATGTACACAAGCCAACGCACTAACTCCATCCGATCCAACTCATGCACAGACGCGCACAACATGGAGCACACAACGCACGTGCACAAGATGTGCATGCACACGCGCTCGGCCGCAGAATGCACGTGAATAACACATGCATGCACACACCCTCGGCTGCATGGAGGCGTGCGCCATCCGCGGCGATGTCCGGTTCGTCGTGCTACGGTGAAGCTCGCACGCAATGGCACATACGCATCTCTTGCAGCACCTCTTTGCCGTCGTTGCTCAACTACTAGTCGGAGACGAAGACGACCGCAGCCTTGGCCTTAGAGCTAGCACCGATGAAAAAACACGCACGCTGCATGCACACGAGCACAGACGGAGTGCCCACGATGTGGTGGTGGTGTGTCCCGAGTCGCCTCTACTCCTTCTGCACATGTTGTCTATCAAGGCGGCTGCATGCTAATGATGATGTGGGTGAGATCTTCTAGGACTCAGATGATGACGAGGAAAATTATGAGACACAAGGTGACGTACACCATCAAGGTCCACGGTCAAGGGGGTGCTAGTAAGTGCTTAGATGTGCTTAGAGAAAGTACAATAGAGCTGAGTCAGCGGGCTATAAGGAATAAACTAGTATATTTCTACTTAGTTGGAGGAAAGAGAAGAGGAAAGAGATGGTAAGCGGGCTCTTCGTGAAGAGCCAGCTCTAGCACGTGCTCCTGGGCACTTTGTGAGAATGAAAGGTGGGCCACAGAATAAAAAGTAGTAGTACACTCTTTTGATCTACTATTGTACATGTTGACTATAAGATGGGCTGTAGATGACATGGCACTGGCTTATACTACTACTAATGTTGTTTAGATGAGGTGCTAAGTTCATTAAATGGCTTAGTAACTCAAGTCTTTAATGCATTGGTGCTTAGTTTATTGGTTCCACATCATATTTTATGCCTACGTGGCAGGCTTAGCAGTTGGCTACTTCTGGGCCCTCCTGACCAAGGGCGTCGTCGCCAACCAGGCACTCACCTCCAGGCTCCGGCAACACCACACCCGTGCTTGTTGCGCAGAACGCCAACAATATCTACTTGTTCGTCGGTGCCGGACAGATATGCACCAACACACCAACTGCAGGGTCGTACATACACTGATCAGTGCTTGTTATAGCTTCCCTTTTTTATTTAAACTACACGGTCACTCTTAACCTGTCTCATTTTGGCTGGCTTTGCAAGAGGTAAACCGAATGCAACGGAATTACTATACATCAGCTAGTAAAATGAGTGCGCATGAGATGTCCGGTGAGCTCAAATCTTTTTTTTTGAGGGAATCTGGTGAGCTCAAATCTGTTACGTGATACTGAAATAGTAGATTTGGTTTCACTAGTCATGTAGTCAAGAGACAAAACATATTTTAGTCCTATAATATATCAGAGGTAGAATGGTCTTTTCATGTTAGACTTAACACTGTTATGTGCCAAAATTGACGGAAGTGTCATGAAGGGAACAAAATAAAATTTGTGTGTCAAAAAGGGGAAATGATATTTTTTAGGGCCAAAAAAGGAAGCAAAATTTAAGAAAGGGCCAAATAAGGAATTCTCTCCATGATATTTCCCCGTCCGGACCGATCCCAAGTTGGCTTCTCACCTTCTTGGCCCAACAAAAACCCCTCCCCCCTCCCACGCGCGCTTCCCGCTCGGCGCTAGCTGAGCCCGCCGCTCCACATTGATGGCAAGTCAGGGTGACACGACCTCTCACTGCTTCCGCCGTTGAAGCGGCGCGCCGACCAAGGGCACCGCCCGCTGCACGCCCGACATTTCAGACTACACAGTGGATAGTAACTTTAGAGCAAGTACTACAATTAGATGACATAAGCGGGCTATAAGGATTTAAATATAGTATTTGTGCTTAGTTGAAGGAGAGAGAAGAGGAGAGAGAAGAGAAACGGATTGTAAGCGTGTAGCCGGTTGTACTCCAACATACTTTGTGAGACAAAAGGTGGGGCCATTATTAATGATATTGTATTTATACTAAAGGGACTAACGGATGCCTTAATTACTCCGGGTTTTTTGACACAAACCTTGGTGGGGCTATTATTGACTTTTTTTGAGCTATTATTGACTTGGACGTGGGGTTTGGGGGTCAAAGGCCTACTATTATACTCGCACGACTGACCTGACATGCTCTACCCTAGCTGCCGCTGTATCATATGGTTTCGCACCTTTCCAGATCTTAGCGCCGCCACGCAATTCTTCTCCAGCCCTCCTTCCGGCGTGCACCGCGAGAAGGGACATCAGTCCTCCGAACCCCGCCTTTCGTGATCCCGTACGGGAGAGGGGCGCTCAGGTTTTTGGGAGCACACTCCTGTGACTGCTGCCAGCGACGACTTCCTCAACGACAGCCTTCTTCCCCGACCTCGGTAACCTCTTCATCAACGACATGAGTGACAACATCAACCACATCGGTTCTACTCCCGCTGTACAGTATGTGATTCTGTCCTCCTGGTTTAGTCCGCATAATTACTTTGATGTTTGCAATTGTTGTCATGATCTATTTATTGCTGATTCGAATTAAATCTCATACTAAATTGCTCATATATTCAACAATCCAATCCAAAAACCTGATTACAGGCAATTTACTCCGAGTGGTTTTGTTGCGCTTTTGAAGCCACCTACTTTTAAGGGGGTGCAATATAAAAGGTGGCGCACAAGCGCAGTATATTGGTTTCAGATCATGTACTGCTATGATGCCACTAAGGGTAAGCCTGAGGGCGATCTTAATCCTACACATCAGGAAGCTTTTCAGAACATGGATACCCTCTTCAAAGCCGCCCTGCTGAGTGTTCTTGATGATTCCATTGTGGATTCATATATGTCGTTTGACAGCGGCAAATACATGTGGGCTGCGCTCGAGGCCACGTTTGGGCCCTCGTGCGCTGGCAACGAGTTGTACGTCATGGAGCAATTATGTGACTACAAGATGACTGATGAGCGCTCTGTTGTTCAGCAGACTCATGAGATACAGTCACTCTCTAAGGAACTTGAGTACTTTAAGTGTGTGTTACTGGACAAATTTGTTGCTAGGACCATCATTGCCAAGCTTCCACCTTCGGGGAACGATTTTTCTACTTCTCTGAAAAAGAAGAGACATGAGTTTTTTGTTTTGTATCTTATTAGCACTCTTGATTTTGAGGAGAAGGCGAGAGCAAAAGACACACGTGCTCGGGTTGCTGAGGGAGCTTCTAGTGCCCACATGGTACACGAGAAGAACTTCCAGCCCAACCAGCCCCAAAACAACAAGAACAAATCTCAGGGGAAAGGCAAGTTTGATGCAAAGAACAAGCCATCACATTCTACCAACTTCAAGAAGAATTCTCATAACGGGAAGGGATACAAACCTCAATTTTGGTAGCACCACACAAAATTTATATGGCTGCATCTACCTGCTGTGAGCTAACCTCATGGTGCTCCAGGTATTCCTACATTCGTAACTAGGTACAATGACCACCGCAAGATGAAATTAGCTTATTCGTACGTTGATTTGCTGAATGCAGTGTGGAACGATCCTGTCATGTGTGGAGGAGCAAACAAGCTGTGCAGCCGAAGGCGAAAATCAACCAAGGACTTATGAAATTATATGTAATCTTCCTCAGGCAGGTCAGTATCCTCTTCGTCCAGATGATCATGTTTTGTCATGCTGACCTATTGATATGTGCTACTGTTTTGCAACACCGTTTAAGTATAGCTACTGTTTTCCTATCTTTTCAGATTCAGGACAATGAATATGATATCAGGGGAACTGCACAATATGGACCCATGTTGAGTCATCTCTATTGCCTCATCTGTTTGCTGCAAATGTGTCAGCATCAATTGCAAGATGAGGCAGCTAGCTAGCTGTGGAGTTGCCAACATGCTCAAAGTGCTCGCAACATTGAGAAGAAACAAGCATGCCCAGGAAATTAATGCGTGCGCAGGGAGGCCCTTTGCTCAGAGAAGCATCGACCAATTTTCTTTATTTCCACACCTTCTCACAGCTTTGTATATTGGTTATAGTATGGTGAATCATTGAGATGCATAGACATGCTGAACTTTTGTTCTTCTGAATGTTAGTTTAATTTGAGTGTCTGCATCCAGTACCGCATCCTCTAATTTGGTGGATGCACACAGAGAAAATAAATCTCCTTAATTTACTCCATAACCACCCTATTAAATAGGCCTAGTAACAAACCAGGCGCATGCAGTGGCCGACGGGCACATGCATCCTGCATGCATGGCCAGTCAGCCAAGCCCATGCGCCAGCTCCAATGCAGCAACGCAAAAGAGGAGAGCGGTTCTTGGGAAAAAGAGAGTAGTTAGTGCAGCGGGCCCTATAAACACGAACAACTCGCTGTCCCGCTTCCGTCTCCCCACCCAATTCCCCCCGCTCCCCAATCTTCCTCACTCGTCCAGAAAACCCTGCTCACCTTCTTCCTCACTCGTATAGAAAATGCTTGCTCCTCTTCTTCCCCTCCTACAGAAATCCCCAGCCCTCCTTCTTCCCCACTCGCACTGCCACTAGGCTCGTCTTTGGCTACTCTGCTCAAACCCGTGAGCTCGGCACGACGCCCACAAGGAAAATGGAGTCGGCTGGCCCCGGCGCCAACAAGATGAGGCTCCCGCCAGCGGCGACGCCGGCTGTAGATCCCGCACCCGGTAGCGTGGGGAGAAGCGGCGAGTCCCCCCCACCCAGATCTGAGGAACCGGTAGAATCTCCGGTGGACCGCATCAGCGATCTCCCGGGCGTCATCCTTGAGGAGATCATCTCGCTTCTCCCCACCAAGGATTGCTGTCGCACACATGTCCTCTCAACTCGGTGGCGCCCTCTATGGCGCACCGCACCCCTCAATCTCCACTGTCGTCAGATATCTGTCCTTCCTGAATTTGATCTCATTAGAGCCATCGCCTCTTCTCACCAACAGGGCCGCGTTCAATGCATCTGCATCTCGACAAGCTACCTGATGTCCATACCCGGCAAGGTGGATGCTTGGCTGACATCCCCTGAATTCAGAAAACTCTAGCAGTTTGAGTTCTACCATTACCACGAAAGTTTCATACCACAAACATACCAAGAATTCGTGCCCACACCACCGTTGTCCATCTCGCAGTTTTCCTCCTCTCTCCACACCGCCACCCTCTCCCAGTGCCATCTACCAGACGATCTGGTACAAATGCTTCAACTCCCACTACTAAAAAAACTTTCGCTTGTGGTGGTTTATCTATCAGAGGCCTCACTTCACAGCATCATCCACTCCAGTTGCCCTGCCCTGGAGCGCTTGCTGATTGTTTTCGGAATAGAAATCGGTATCAGTTGTCTCCAAATAAAGTCGCCTCACCATAAAAGCATTGGAATTTGTTTTAAAGGACAGCAGCTCATCATCGAAGATGACCCTTCACTTGAAAGGTTGCTCCTTCATAATTGTTACTAGTAGAGTGCCCGTGCGTTGCCACGGTCTCTTGAAATAGTTTACCAGAGTTACATGTTAAAATCCACACATACAAACAATATAACACAAACTGAAGTCCATTATTGCAATGTAACAAGCTGAGTGATGTTACAACTTAACATCTATTACAAAAATATTAATATCTAGATGATGCGCTTAAGAAATTCTTTCACAATATTAGGAAAGTTTCCTCTAGCTTCATTCCCGCGATGTTTTAGCAAGTATAATAAAAAATGCTTCCTCAATTCATACCCATCCTGCAGAAAAAATAAATGTAGTTAGTATGAAAAATTCACGGAGAAGGTCTTAAAACATGTAACCCACAATACTCACCGCGCAAATCAGCTTGACCAATTCTTTACCGTTCCACCAGAGCATAAAATGAAAAACAAAATAGCCAGACACATTCCTGGAAAACTTTCAATTAATATTATAAATAATATAATGATAACAAAAGTAAATATTCTTATTATGAATTCATTACCCGTCTATACTCGTTGGAACACCGACCG
Source organism: Triticum aestivum (assembly GCF_018294505.1). Taxonomy (NCBI): domain Eukaryota; kingdom Viridiplantae; phylum Streptophyta; class Magnoliopsida; order Poales; family Poaceae; genus Triticum; species Triticum aestivum. Next base: position 245,185,194 of record NC_057795.1, read on the forward strand.
GAAATAAATGATGCCATTTAGATATATCAGAATTCCACCCAGGCAGCTTTATTTCGAGTGCTTCTTTGAAATCCCTTGAAAAACTTTTTAATTTCAGTGAATGCCTCAAGTTTTTATCCTCTGACGATTGTGATGATTGAATAGGATCCATAATATGTAGACGACGTGCCTCTTTGTCGATGATGTACAGGATGTATCGGCCGATGGATGCATAGGGAAGATAAATCTACAAGTGGAGCTATTAGTAACAAAAACAAACCATGATAACAATGGTCAAAATATTTTATTTACCTTATTGCAAGATGAGATGTCGGTCTCCATCCTAGGCCAGCTATCAAATAGTGTTGCCAACGTCTGGATAGTTTCCTTCTCACAAAACTTCTGACCTCGTGTTGACTCTAGCAGCATGGACTAAGTATAAGAAAAAAAATATTGTTTCAACATGTTGATACTTATGGCACCTAAAATGAAGAGTTACGGTAACTTACACAAAATCGTAGATCCATGTAGTGTATAGGAGGCTCTGTGAACAATACTCCCTTGTCACATGCCAGCATAAGCACGGCGATGTTGAAGCAATCATTGTCCATGCGCTACTCCATGTTAAGTATGCACTAAAGTTTCTTAAGACTTAAGCTCATTGGATCGGGTGTGGAGCTCCGGACCCACACCTTCCTGTAATTTGGATGGTAAGAAGAACAATAATATACATCCGCACATTAAATATTGATACATGATACTTACTCCAAACATCCAGCATCATTGATCGACATGATGTAGTTGCAGAGGCTGGCAAGTATTTCACGTTGGTCCATGGGAATGATAGTGATTGGGGCGGGACATTTCTCTTCGACCACGTCAGATGGATTATCCAGGATCTCAAGATCAGAATTAGCTAAAGTTTCTTCGTTAAGAGGTTGATGGTACATGGGACATCCTTTTAACTTATTAAGCTCTGAATCGAGCCAAATAATTGCTAATTTTTGTCGAAAATGTTTCATATCCTCCTACAAAAAAAATTTGAAAACAATTTATAAGATATTTTGATAAAACATGAGGAGATAATGTATAAAACTGAAATACCTGCGTAAACTGGTCTGACAGTCCATGTGGTGTCCAGTATTCCATATAATTTAGCATAAACAATCCACATGATACGCTATAATATTATAAAATAATGCTTTAGAATATCACACAGATGAATCTAAAAAAACTAGTGAAACAAGTGCTTACCCATCGGTTTGTATTGCCTCCTGAATTTGCTCTACAACTGTCCATTTTGTAACATTGAGATCAGGCCACTTATGACCTTTGATAAACTCCGGACTATGCTCAGCAAGTTTCAGCCATTTCTCGAGCCCTAATAACTATTATGTATATATGAGAAATGTTAAGGATGAAGTCAAACAAAAAAATGCTAAGATGAGAAAAGAAATAGATAGTTACCGTAGTAGCAAGGTCATTGCGTTTGACATTCTCACCAAGTGAGTCCAATACTTGGCTCTCTCGTTTTTTGGCGTTGGCAACTGCTAGATACCAATGGTAGCCCGACATGTTAATCAGAATGAATAACTAGTGTAAATAAGATACAAGTCACAGTCACAATTAGATATAGTTATTAATAAATCATTAAACATATGAACTAAATAAAAACAATCCATAATTATATGCATGGATTACGAGACAAAAACTAACCATATCTTGTTGTAGATAACTATTAACATGACGCACGATGTGATGATATTTTGATGGGTCTATGTCTCTTTCCCCGTCTTCTTTTAACTGGCTAGATACAAACATGCTAACAATTTCTACCTTTTCACCCGCCCTGACTTTTAGATGGTCGTGAGAAAGCATGCAATATATGTAAGCATTTATAACCTGTAATCAACATTTACATTATATTTACAATTTATGATATTATATTTTGTTTAAATTATTAATTACAAAGTTTGTGCATTTGGTCTTACACCGTCATGTAAGAACATATCATCTTTCATAAGGCATTCCAAATCGTCGGTTGATAACAAGGCATCTCCAATGTCCACAAACTGGGTATTCTTGGGGGCAGACTTGATTGATTCGATGACTGTAATATCTCTAAGGGTACAAACATAGTCTGTCGAATTCATAAAAAAGTGAGCCAACTTAGCAATCAAAATGAGCAAAATTAGTTGAATACAAAAGGCAATATCACAAAAAAAATTGATAATGATATAAAAAAACCTTGTGGGAGAACATGTAACTTGGCATCCTTTTTTGGTTTGTTATGAGATATAATCTCCTCGACATTTTTATGTTGTGAATTTTCGTCCCCTTTCAGCGACATCGCATCTGAACCATCAATGTATTCTTTCAGTGCATCTCCAAAATCCATATCCATGACTTCTGTATTCTGAAATAACAAAAATATAAAATTAAACTTTCTATATTATCATCTATAAGATACGTACAAAGGAAGTTTAGCTATACGCACCTCTTCTCGTGGTGTTTCAGCGTGGCCTGTCATTGTTGCATCAGTGCGTATGTCGGATCCCATCAATTTATATCTATGCTAAAATATAATTAATAATTTTTACTGCATGCATAATATTATTTAAAATATATAATAAAACTGAATGTGAAACCAACACAAATGTTTTATCTGCTAAAAAAAGCATTTGATTTTATTAGAAAAATAAATATTAAAAATCATTTTACTAACACAACATTTTCGGGAAAACAACAAACTATAATGTTTATATATAAGTAAGTAGGGGTCTGAAATTGCTTACTTTATTTTTAATTAATTGTACAGCATAGCGAAAATTGTCAAACAAAAACTAAAACAAACAAACCAACATTAACAAAGTATATTTGTTTTTCGTACTTTTTTTAATATTTATTTTTATGAACCATGTTTAATATATATATATATATATATATATATATATATTTACAAATTTGTACATTTTGTTAGGTATGTATAATGTAAATATACATGTTATTTTCTGAGGTATAAAAATAATTTAAAAAAATGATCGCAGAACTAATAACCACTATACCATGATGAAATATATATGATGAAATATAAATAATATTTCCTACTACAGCATATAAATATATACAATATATAATAAAAGTAAAAGTGAAACTAACACAACTATTTGTATGCAAAAAATAAACCTAATTGGTATTATTAGAAATATATGTTGTTTAAATGAATGTCCTACCATATGAAAATTTGGGAAAAACAACTAAATATAATGTTCTTATATAAGTAAGTAATCATTTGAAAATTATTTAAATTATTTATGTAGGCTGTGGAAATCTGTCCAACAAAAGAAAATAAAACATGCAAACAAACCTTCTTTAACAAAGTATATTTGACTTTTCTATTATTTACCCCCTCTTTATTTTTTGTGATGCCCTTGGTTTATTTAATAAGTATAAAAAAATGTATATTTGTATTAACCATGTATATTATTATACACTTTTATTGATTTTGTGAAGTATGTATAGTTTATATATATATATGCACAGTTGATTTTTATCCACAGTATTACACAGGCCAGAAAAAGCTGGGGCAGGCCTAGCACAAGTGCATCACAGGCAACGGCCCACCTCCCAACGCGACGGCACACCTCCCCCGCGCGACGGCCCACCTCCCCAGTGCAACGGCACACCTCCCCCACCTCCCGCATAACTCGTGGCCACCTACCCCACCCTGTTCACCTTATCCCATTCACTCCTCACTCCACTCACTTCAACTACCCCTTTCCCCTCTGCCGCCGCATCGCCGCATCACCAGTCGCCGTCCACGAGCTGCCGGCCGCGCTCCTCCGCCCGCTCTTGCCGCATCAGTCCCTCCCCTCTCCTCTCCACTCAGTCGCTAGTCGCACATCTAACCCGCTCACCTCCCCCAGCCGCATCGCCGCAAACGTCGCCGAGCTCGCAACCACCACGACTCCGCCCGCCGACCACCGCACCACTCTCCGGCGACCCGTGTGCGATGGATGTTGACGAGCAAGTGGTCAATCAGCTTCTCCAGGTCGTCAACCTCGCCTGTAGATGGCAGACAAATATCATCAGGGAGTAGGATGTTGCCTTGGTCGTCGGCTTCCTCAGTGCCATTACCGACCCTGAGCAAATAATCTGCAAACCATGTGTCATTACCAGCCCTCATGTTGGTGATGAGCCAAAGCTGCCGCATACTCTTCCATATATGAGAACTTCGGAGGCTTGCATCAATTATCTGGCCCCGTGACCCCCTTCTGACGACCGGAAGCACCTGCCTAAAGTCCCCGCCAAAAACAGCGAGTATGACATTTCACTTTTAGAAACGATAACTCTCAGCGAATGTGTAATGGTTATTCAATGATCACCAGTAATTTCATTCCTTGCAATGCCAATTGGTCCCTTCTTAATTTTCTTAGTAATGCACCTTGGCCAGGCCAGCCCTCCACCTTTCTTGGTGCTCACACTGGTCACCCGGATCCGGCTACGACAAAGTATCCACTACAATCTGAGGTATTTCCTTACATGGTTTTCCCCAATACCAACGCCTATCATAAAAATCTAAAGCTAAAATTCATGTACCTCTCTAATTCAAATGAAATGATCCAAGCTATAGATGTAAACTGCTTTTATTGATGATCCTTAGATGTAAATGCACCAACAAGGCGATAGTGCATGTTCCAAAGCAGGGTTTGAGAACTATATAAACATATTTACCTTAATCAAGAAGAAACACATGAATTTTATAATGTTTTGAGGAAGAAGATAAATTTCTTATATAAAAATGGTTTTGTGGATGTATTCTAACCTCACAAACAAGTTAATCAAGATATATGTGATGATCATTGTTGTAACACTTAGTATTACACTTGATGTACCATTTCATGCAAATTAGAGTTCCAACACAACAAATAGGCAACAACTATAGTTGTGTAGCTGTTGTATGGTGCTTTCTCATTGTGACAATATGATGTTTTATGCACCTTCTCATCTGTAGGGTGACACGATAGCTATCCTCTCCGATTCGTGACCTGCAGTCTTGGCAAAGTAAAACGATTTGTGGCTGCCAATTATTTTCCATGCCTGTGTGTATGTGATGGCTGTGTGTATGTGATGGTTGTGTGTATGTGATGGCTGTGTGTATGCGATGGATGTAAATTTCTGATCTGTTTTGACCTGCAGTCTTGGCAAAGTAAAACGATTTGTGGCTGCCAAATATTTCCCACGCCTGTGTGTATGTGATGGCTATGTGTATGTGATGGTTGTGTGTATGCGATGGATGTAAATTTCTGATCTGTTCAGTATGTAGATATTTTTGTCTTTGTGTATGAAATACGGTGGCGGATCTATGATACCTGGAGGGCGTGTATCTCGCGACGGATCTTGTACGCCACCGAAGCTGGCTTGTGAAAGGGATAGCCGGTGCCACGTCCTGGACCTGTCCAGCGTCAGCTCCTGAAGGGGATCCGCGCCGGAGCAATGGAGACCGGCGGCTTTGATCTGTGCCGGATCCTCGAAGCGCTCAGCGGAGGGTCCTGCACAGGACCAGCGCCGGATCGGTTTTGTTGTGTGATTAGCGCGCAGGGATGGCGGAGAAGGACCGATGGGCGGCGGCGAGCGAAGAGGGCACTGTTGGCGTATGTTCCTCGCAAGAAGAACACGAGACCTAGCTCGAGGGCACGAGACCTGGATCGAGTCCACATAGTGTGCCGTTTTTTTTGCTGGTTAATTTTCGCCGGTCTGTGGTAAGTGGTTTTTTCGTCCATCTCAGTTAATAAGGACAGGAGTTTGTGCGTGTGCGCGACTCCATCACTGGGTTTTATTTGGTTTTCCGCGGCTGAGAGGGAGGTGGGAAGAAGTACCATAGAAGTACCAAAAAAGGCCGGGTGAGGTGGGACGAAAATAAAACCTGGAACGCGACCTACGAACTGAGACATTAGGAGTAGAGATACACCTTCAAAAATAATTGTCGTCTCTGCGCCCAAACTAGAGACCTTGGGTGTAATTCGTGACCCGTTTAATAATCACAAGGAGTTGGTGTTTCACTCCTCACTTTTATAGGTACCGTATATTATCATCTACACATTTCTAATCATATGCTACATTTTTTATTTGTGTGCATAAGTTTTATATCATCTTGGAGTACACTTTGGGTACTAATATTATGTTATATGCTCAATGAAGAGTTCATCCATTGATAGCCTATAAATGCTGCTGGATTCTGTCAAGATCATATATATATCAGAATGTATAATTTTGATCTGGACATAATTATTGGCTTGCTGCGATGCTTTCAATCTCTAGAGAATTTGTACATAGAGGTGATGATTCATGCACATTGTAAGCACGTATATATTGTACTAGAATTAACTGTTCAGCTGTCGTTCTTTCGACATACTATTTTTTCAGACCTTAACTGTTTTCAATGTTCATGTCTGCTTACGCAGAACCACATGGAGAAAAACATATAACCAATCGTTGGCGTAATAAGCACAAGGATTTTCTCAGTTCTCATGACATTCATTTGAGGACAATAACAATGGGACGATATGCATCCAACCAGGCAAACAGAAGCTTTGTCACATTCTTCCTGTTGAATGCGAGGTTACTATTGTCCATGAGACTTAATTTTTACAGCAAGAGATTTCTCACGGACGAACATGTTGAACAGCAAAAAAAGAAGTTTCAGGTGGACAAATGGGCTTCTAAACGTGCTCGACTTCTATTTACAATAAGTTGTAGACATCCTGAAATAATTTTTTTTGCACAGGATGTTGATTTTATGGATCAGACCGATCCATTTGTTTGTGACTGCAAAAAAGGGTGGTTGGGTTAGATGTTACTGTCATGTTCAATCTGGGTTTTGTCTAAAAATTTGATGAACAATTAATCCTTGGGCTTTTTGTACCATTTGTATGCTTGACTTGCATGTTGTTTCCCTTGTACTCCCCTCCACCTGCCACTACACTGCCGCATCTTCCATGGCTGCTGTTCGTTCCCGTCCGAGGCCTTGCTGTCGTTCTCCGCCTTGGTGAGCTCGTTGTGCCCGCCGCCGTCTGGCGTTGTCAACATGGTCAACAACCAAGAGGAATCAGGAGATGACTGTACGTGGAGAGGCTGACAGTAGGGACCCACCAGGGTCATTGCATTTCGCAAGCAGGTGCCACATTATTACAAGCCAAAAAAATACTTCCTCCTAATTGTTTGACAACTAGGTTCCACGCCATTGTCAATGTAGTCAATAAACGAGAAAATTACACAATGAGCGGATAACACCAGGGACCCAGCAGATCGCCCAATTGTTTTTCAGTTTCAGAGACGGAGCTCAACTACGCGCTGTGCGGGGGCTGTGGCCCGTCTAGCCCACGCTTACAATTTTATTAAGCACATGACGAGCCCAGTTGATATATTTTTTCTTTCTGAAATTGGCTAGCCCAGTTCTTTTTTTTTTGAGAATACCAAAACCGAGGCCTACTTGCTTTTCTCAGCCCTGCTGGGCTGCAAATCTTTCAAGACGAGGAGGGATGTAAGTAGTAAGAAATGGGCTTCCCCAGAAAACAGGCTATAAGTTGTAAGAAATGGGCTGTAAATTTTAAACCAAAGCCAACCGGCAATTGCATTAAAATATCATTTTTTGGGATTTCTCTACTCTCTACTCTTATAAAAACCAAAGCCAACTGGCAATTACATTAGAATATCATCTTTTCTCCCACAAGATAAACTACTCATACAAATGCATCTTCATGTTCCGTGCAACGAACGGGCATCTTGCTAGTTAAGATTCTAAATTTCATTCATTTTTTGCGGAGAATTGTTTTTTGAATTTTATTTTGATATAATTTTTTGAAAATTATATTTAACGTGACTCGAAATTTCGTGATTAAAAGAGTTTGGACCCCATCGAAATATGCAAAATTCTGTTGAAGTTTTTAGCAGTGCCCAGAATATATGGTCTGTAATGCTAATAAAAAGAATATGGGCTTCAAATATCCTTAAGAATTAGCAAATGGGCTGTAAATTATTGAAAATAATGGCTAATGGGATGTATGCTGTTTTCCACAGATTTGGAGGCTGACTTCTGGGCCTACTAGGTCGACGATGACGCTGTCCTAAAAAAAATTTGACGCGTACGGAAGGCTTTGTCAACTTAGTCGACACATAGCAGTGACTGTTGGATGTCCATCCAACGGCCGCCGTGCTTCTTCAATCTCTGATCTTCCTGCTCCAGCCGCCCAAACCAGCGCCGGCGGCACTGCCTGCTCCCTCCTCCAGCGGATGGCTATGCTGCCGTCAGGCCATCCCTCTAACCACCCACACATCCTGTTATTTTCCGGCGACGTCAGCCTCACCCCGCAGCCGACCAGTCAGCGCTCGTTCTCCCCTCAGCATGGGCATCCGATGTGGTGGCTTCGCCGACTCCGGGTGGTTCTCTTCCTGGGCCTCGCCCTCGTCCACCGTGTTTGTGCTCTCGGCGCGGCGAGGTCAACATGGTCAACAAACAACAGCCATCGGAAGAGGCTGACAATAGGGGCCCACACAGGAAAATGCCTCCTTATTATGCGCAAAATAATGATTCCTCCACCTGATAGGTGGGACCCACCGGAAGGGTCTCTGTATTTTGCAAAAAAAATGTTCCCCTCACTGTGAGCTCGGACCCACCGGAAATGCCTCCTTATTACGCACAAAAAATGAATACCCCCTGCTAGCTGGGACTCACCTTGGTGGGAGGCTGACTTGTGGGCCTACTAAGTTTACGGTGACGGAGGGCTTTGTCACCTTAATCAATATGAACAATTCTAGCTCCAGTGACCGTACGATGTCCATCCAACGGCCATAGTGCTTCTTCAACCTCTGGTCTTCATGCTCCAGCCACCCAAAGCAGCGCCGGTCTGTAGGACCTTGAAGTATGTCTAGAGGGGGGTGATTAGACTACTTGACCAATTAAAAACTTAACTTTTTCCCAATTTTAGAGTTTGGCAGATTTTAGCTCTCTTAGGACAAGTCAAGCAATCATCACACAATTCAAGCAAGCATGCAAAGAGTATATAGGCAGCGGAAATTAAAGCATGCAACTTGCAAGAAAGTAAAGGGAAGGGTTTGGAGGATTCAAACGCAATTGGAGACACGGATGTTTTTGTCGTGGTTCCGATAGGTGGTGCTATCATACATCCACATTGATGGAGACTTCAACCCACGAAGGGTAATGGTTGTGCGAGTCCACGGAGGGCTCCACCCATGAAGGGTCCACGAAGAAGCAACCTTGTCTATCCCACCATGGCCGTCGCCCACGAAGGACTTGCCTCACTAGCGGTAGATCTTCATGAAGTAGGCGATCTCCTTGCCCTTAAAACTCTTTGGTTCAACTCCACAATCTTGTCAGAGGCTCCCAAGTGACACCTAGCCAATCTAGGAGACACCACTCTCCAAGAAGTAACAAATGGTGCGTTGATGATGAACTCCTTGCTCTTGTGCTTCAAATGATAGTATCTCCAACACTCAACTCTCTCTCATAGGATTTGGATCTGGTGGAAAGAAGATTTGAGTGGAAAGCAACTTGGGGAAGGCTAGAGATCAAGATTCATACGGTAGGAATGGAATATCTTGGTCTCAACACATGAGTAGGTGGTTCTCTCTCAGAAATGGTAAGTTGGAAGTGTAGGTTTGTTCTGATGGCTCTCTCCACGAATGAAGGGGAGGTGGAGGGGTATATATAGCCTCCACACAAAATCTAACCGTTACACACAATTTACCAGACTCGGTCGGACCGATTTAGTAAACCTAGTGACTGTTAGGATTTTCGGTGGGACTGACATGCAACTCGGTAGGACCGATTCAGTTAGGGTTAGGGCATAACGTAATCTCGGTAAGACCGATTACACAAACTCGGTGAGACCGATTTTGGTAATAAGCTTTCTAGAGAGTTGGTCAGGTAAACTCGGTGGGACCGATTTCCTCTTTTCGGTGAGACCGAAATGTTAGAAAAGGGAAATAGAGAGTTTACATTGCAATCTCGGTGGGACCAATCGCTCACTTCGGTTAGATCGAAACGTTACGAAGGGAAACAGAGAGATTACAATCCCATCTCGGTGAGACCGAGATCCCTATCGGTAAGACCGATTTTCCTAGGGTTTGTGGCAGTGGCTATGACATTTGAACTCGGTTGCGCCGGATAGAAAGAATCGTTGTGACCGATTTTGGTTGTAGGTTTAGGTCATTTGTGGATGTGAGAAAGTAGCTAAGGGTTTTTGGAGCATATCACTAAGCACATGAAGCAAGAGGCTCATTAAGCAACACCTCATCCCTCCTTGATAGTATTGTCTTTTCCTATAGACTCAATGTGATCTTGGATCACTAAAATATAAAATGAAGAGTCTTGAGCTTTTGAGCTTGAGCCAATCCTTTGTCATTAGTATTTTGAGGGATCCACTTTCATCATCCATGCCATGCCATTCATTGAGCTTTCCTGAAATAATAGTCTTGGAATAGCATTAGCTCAATGAGCTATATGTTGTTATGAATTACCAAGACCACCTAGGGATAGTTGCACTTTCAATCTCCCCCTTTTTGGTAATTGATGACAACATATAGATCAAAGCTTCAACAAATGATAATAAGATTGAATAACATCGTCGCTTTGAGAAGTATGTGATAAGCAAGAGCTCCCCCTAAATTTGTGCATAGTTTAAGATTTGCTTTGGACTGCAAATGCACAAGGAATTAGGCTCATGGGTTACTCTTCCATGTCACATACATCTTGGTGGAGCACTCAAAATGATAAAGATTGAATACATGCACTCATCACCAAGCAAAGTGAATGATCACATATGGATAAGATAAGATAATATCATCAAACATGCATAAGTGTAGCTTATGATCAAACACATGATCATCAATGTCTCACAAAACAGCATAGTATCTCAAGCGATCAAAAGCAGAGAAAGTTTAACCACCAAAGCAAGAGAGAACAAAAGCAACACTCTCTCTCTCAAAGCCTATGATCTATACATTTTTTCTCCCCCTTTGGCAACAAGTTACCAAAAAGTTCATAGAAAATGCATAGTGCTAGATCGACTCTCAGGCTTGATCTTCAGGTGGTGGTGTCCGGATAACTCCAAGAACGAAGGCTTCAGTTGAAGTAGAGGGTGCTGGAGGAGTTGATGCTGGAGCTGGTTGCACTGGAGCTGTAGGAGCTGTAGCTGGTGTAGATGATGTGGCTCTGGTGTCTGTCACAGGCACAGCTGTTGACCTCTAAGCTCTAGGCACTTTGGCAAATATATTAGTGGTAGTCTTGCCCTGCCTCTCCTGCATGTCATCCTGTAGCTGCTCCACAACTGACTAAACCTCAGTTACTTTGACATCTAGATCATGGAATTTTAGTTCCATGATTCTTTCCAAGCTCTCCTGATTTCGAGTGAGGGTGGCCAATCCCTTCTCAATCCTCAGAGTTGATGCTATCAAGTAACCAAGCTGCTCCTGCTTGTTCTTCAAGAAATACTCAGATGCCTCCTCTTGAGTTGGCATCTTGGCAGCCTTCTCTTTCCTTGCCTTCTCCTTCTTCTCTTGAGTTTGTACTGATGATGGTTTATTCTCATTCATGACAACCTGATTTTCCTCAAAATCTGGATAGAGAGGAAAATGTTCCTTATCCAATAGATATTTTCCTGTGCCCATCTTTGAGTTAATCAACTCCTGAATCTGAGAGGCATATCCACAACTCCTCTTCTGGTCTGCTGCAGTCCTCTTAATGGTCTCTACCATAAGGCTCATGACCTTGAATTTCTGTGGCACATCAAACAAATGCAACATGTTGATTGCATGCCCTCTAATCATGTTGTGATCACCAGACTTAGGCAACAGAGTGTGCCTTAGGATCCAGTTGATAGTTGGCAGCCCTGATAGAAGAAAGTGGACTGACCCAAACTTATGTGTCTCAACAGCTTTGTCTGGGATCTCCTTGTACATGTGTGCCATGGAATTGTGGTCCATCTTCTTCTTGGCATAGACATCCAAGTCATCTTCACTCTCCTTTGGGGCATTGATCAGTTTTGCCCATTCCTCAACTGTTGACTGGTACCTTGTACCTTCAGACATCCAAACTATCCTCCCATCTGGATAGAAGTGTGTTGTGGAGTAGAATTGCATAATGAGTTCATCATTCCAGTTGGTGAGCTTTTGCCCAACAAAATCTGCAACTCCACAAGCAACAAAACTGTCTTCCACTCCAGGATAGTGTTCTTCATTGTCTTTCATGTAGGTCCAGTCGACCCACCTCATATCACGCACTATGGGCTTCTTGTCCAACAAGATTGTCTCATAGAAGTCCTGTTGTTCCTTTGTATGGAACCTGTAATCAACAACAGTTCTTCTTCTTGTGGCATATGGATCTGTCATCCTCCATAGCCTCAACCCTGAGTCTCTTCTGATGTTCATGTCCTCAGCCACAGGATGGGCATCATTGTGGTCTGGTATCTTGGGCTTGAGCTTCCTCAAAACTTGTCCTTCTTCATCTTCCTCATGAGCAATGTCAGGCACTGGGGCCTTGTTCTTCTCAGCAGCTGGAATACTCCTGGTATTCCTCTTTGGTGCAAGCTTGGCCTTGGGGGCAGCTTTGGGTGCTTCCTTGGGCTTTGATTTTGCAGCCTCTGATCTAATAGCATCACCCATAAGCTTTTGTGCCTTGGGTGCTGGTGCAGCAACCTCTTCTTCCTCTTCAGAGTCTCTCCTCATTGAGGGTTTTCCAAGAACCTGGGCAGTAGTGGTTCTGGCTCTCTTCTTCTTCTTATCCTGAGCAGCAGTTTCATCTTCTGATTCAATGGTAAACTTCATAGTTTCTCCAGTGGGAACTTTCTTGGGTTTAGAAGTTGTGACTCTCTTTGCAGGTGCCTCTTTGGGTTCAGACTTTTCTGGCACTTGAGTAGATCCTCTGACTTTCAGCATAGGTGTCCTCTTGGCAGGAACCTTCCTAATGAGTCCAGGTTTAGTGTTATGTGCTGAGGCATACTCCTTTTTGAGCACTACCTTCTTGGAGGTAGCCTCATCTTCAGCTGCCACATAGTCCTCATCCTCAGAGTCTGAGGTTCTCTTCCTTCTAGCTCTTGTGGCTGCCTTAGGCAAATTGCTAGGAGTGCTTCTGCTACCATCATCTGAAGAACTTGAGGGACTAGTGCCCTCACTCATGTGAATCTGCTCTTCTGACCTGTTCTGGCTATCACTTTGGTCTGACATGCTGTAAACACTGATTGCTCACCCTTGAAGAGTTATAGATGCGATAGAGTAGATGAGCTTCACAAAATGCAGAGATTTTTGCAAAAGAATGATTCAAAAATTCAGTTTTAGTTTTCCACATAAAGCATTTCGGATCAACCGACTTTCAAACTCGGTGATACCGAAGCAGTTTTGGAACCTAAACTGATGAACTCGGTTGGACCGAGTCACAGTTCGGTGGCACCGGGACTGCTAGGGTTTCACAAAGTCCTAAAATCGGTCTCATCGATTAGCAATTCTCGGTTAGACCAAGAGTTACTAGTGCAATGGCGTTAGCCAAATCGGTGGGACCGAGTTTTTCAACTCGGTGGGTCCAAGATGGTTTCGGCGGAAACCTAACCCTAAATTTTCAAATCTCATCTAATCTAAGGATTGCATTGACTGGATAGGAGTATTTCAATCATGGCAAGAATCATTAAGAACACAATGTGCTAGGAATCGGACGAGGATAGCACAGTGATCGAGTCCATACCCTAGCTTGGCGATGAACTCGCTACGGCGGCAACGGCGGGGGTGAAATCCGTTGACGGCGGCGGAGACCAGCGACAGGAGGCGGCTGGCGACGAGGAGACGATCCGAAGACCCTAGAGGCAGAGCGAGCTATTGCGCGGGCGAAGAGGTTCGGAGAAATTTCCAAATTTTTTCCCGTGGCTATATATATACCAACCCTGTCGGTGTGACTGAGTGGAACAACTCGGTGGCACCGAGATGCATAACTGTGTACAGTTACAGCAACTCGGTGTGACCGAAAAGTTCAAATCGGTTGCACCGAGATTGAAAACCTAGATCGACTTAGTGATCTCGGTAGGACCGAAATGGAGGAATCGGTCAGACCAAGAATCACAAAGAAGTTTTGGAAGTTTAAGTCTATGACGAATCGGGGACTCCGAGTGCTCCTCACACAGAGTGGTTCGAATCTGACTTGATCAAATTTTGTGATGTAGCATGAATAGAGTTTGAGACGAGAAAAGCATAGATAGCTAGAGAAGGTTCTTAGGCATTCTTGTCCATCCACTTGGCAAAAAGAAAAAGAAGCCAATCAATCAAAACAACAAGGGGGTGTCCTTGAATGAGTAAAATATGCACCAACATGCTCACACAATAAGATGGCAAATGAAATATGTGGCAAAACATGCACAACCAATTCTAGCATCTATCAAACAATTGGCAATGACTAGGTCATCTATATATGAGTATATTGACTTAGGAGTCAAATGAAAAACATTTGATCATAGGTCATACTCATCGTTTCAGCTCAAGTGGGGTTACCACTTTTACATAATGCATTGATGTGTTCACACCATTAGAGTTGCTTTGACTCAATTCTTAGAGTTAAGCTCCCCCTAGATGTGAGATTCCCTTTTAGAGGGATGAACTAACCTTGGGTTTTGTCGATGATGACTTCATGTAGGTGTTGAAGATGTGGATGCTCAATGTTGATGTAGATCATTTGGAGCAATCCTTTGGAGTGAGTTGCACTTTCAACTTACCTACATGGGTTAGTCCCACAAGGAACAAACAAGAATATCCATAGACATAGAGTGATGCACACACAAGATGATGTCCATGAAATCATTAGATTACCTTGTCCCTTTCCTTACCAACATGAGGGTTTGTGACTCCTTGAACTAGTGCAAGATGTGGAAGTTGATTGCACTTGTTCTTGCCATAATGATATGAGTGAAGAATGTTGGCGGAGTCACCCTCAAGAACTCTCTAGTTCTTCTTCTTCGGGATCCACATCATCTTGATGGGAATCCTTGGAGTTGTAGTTGTACTTGATGAAGTAGAACTTGACGTAGTCTTGGGAACCCACTTGAACGAGGCCTTAGGTGCTTCTTCAAATGCATCAATCTCTTCTTGAAGCTTGTCCTTGCCTTTGTTCTTGTGGTCTTCTGGTGGAAGATCATCTTGTGCTTGTGTTCCTTTGAAGGAAGTGGGATCATACTTCTCTTGTTGAGGAACAAACTTCGTCTTGGGGTATTGATCTTCTTCCCACTCAACTCCATTGGCATTGAACTTTCATTCAAAACCAACACCTTGATTCTTCCGGTGCCTTCCTTGCTTGCGTACAATTTCCTCGAATTGCTTACTCCCGGCAAGGCTCTTGTAAACACCTTTCTCTATAATTCCCTTCAATAAGCTATTTTCTTGCTCAAGTGTAACATGGCTAAGAGAATCATTAGTGGAATCAAGAGAACTACTAGAAGCAACAATATTGGATTTGACATTGTTATTGTTACTACTAGAGGAAGGATCTTTCTTGTACTTGTTACTAGACTTGACTTGAGGCATGTAAGTAGATAAGAGTAAACGCTTGGCAATGTAAGAAGAACTTCTCTTACGGAGATCATCATTGATTGCCTTTAAGAACTCATGCTCTTGCTCAAGATTGAGCTTTTCAAAGCGTAACTTCTCATGAGCCCTTAAAAGTTCTCGATGATCTTCGAAGATAGTTTCATGAGCCAACTTAAGAGTGTTTAGTTCTTTAGTTAGAAGCTCAATCTTCTCCTTATCATTGTCATTCATTTTATCTTGATTAGCATGATTAATTGACGTTTCATCATAGTATTCATCACTAGAGTTGTCAACAAGTAAATCATCATCCACAAGTAAGTCATCTTCATCACTATCGAAATCAACATACTCAGGATGTGTTACCTTTGGACCTTTGGCCATGAAGCATCTTCCAATTCCTTCATTTGGTGAATCAAATATGTCATACGAGTTGGTTGACACAAGTGCTAGACCGGCAACACCTTCATCCTGAATATATTCGGAGTCGGAGTGATAGCTTCTCTCGGAGTGATTGTCTGAGTCGGAGCCGGATACCCATTCACCAACATGAGCTTGATGTCTTCGTTTTGTGTAGCTCCTTGATGACTTGTCCTTCCTTTCCGAATCCTTGCTTCTCCGTGAGGGTCTTCGTTCATAACGATCATCTCTACTCCTCCTCTCTCTCGGTGGTGATTCTTCTCTTTTGCTTCTTCTTTTTGGAGAATCTTCTCTTCTTTTGTAGGGTGCCGTACACTCGCTGGAATAGTGTCCGGGTCTCCCAGAATTGTAGCAATTGCGCTCTCGACTAGAAGATCTTTTGTCATTGTAAGACCTTGACTTGGAGCTTCTTTCTTTGCTTCTACTCTTGTAGAATTTGTTGAAGTTCTTCACCATTAAGCTCAATTCTTCATTGAAGGTTTGTTTCTCACATGATGATGTGGGGGCTTCAATTGAGGCTTTGTAAGCACCACTTGACTTGTTGTGAAGTTCCTCCTTATCCTTGAGTGACATCTCATGAGCAACAATTCTTCCAATGACTTCCGTTGGCTTGAGATCTTTGTAGTTTGGCATCATTTGGATCAATGTGCACACGGTATCATACTTTCCATCCAATGCTCTTAGGATCTTCTTGATGATGAATTTGTTAGTCATCTCTTCACTCCCTAAGCTGGCAATCTCATTTGTGATAAGAGCAAGCCTAGAGTACATTTCAGCGACATCTTCACCATCTTTCATTTTGAACTTGTCAAGCTGACTTTGGAGCACATCCAACTTGGATTACTTGACGGAGTCGGTACCTTCATGCATATCAATCAAAGTATCCCAAATTTCCTTTGCATTCTCAAGACAGCTGATTTTGTTGAATTCTTCGGGGCACAATCCGTTGAAGATAATATCACAAGCTTGAGCATTGTATTGCAGCATCTTCAATTCTTCCGCATTAGCTTCACAGTTCGGTTCTCTCCCATCAAAGAATTCACCTTGCAAGCCAATACAAATAATTGCCCAAACGGCGGGGTTATGTCCGAGAATATGCATTTTCATCTTATGCTTCCAACTAGCAAAATTAGTACCATCAAAGTAAGGACCTCTACGGTGATAATTTCCCTCGCTAGACGCCATACTCTCCTAGGTTGTGAAACCAAGGCTATGACCACCAAAAGCTATGGAAATCAAAGAAAATGGAGACCAAAGCTCTCATACCACTTGTAGGACCTTGAAGTATGTCTAGAGGGGGGTGATTAGACTACTTGACCAATTAAAAACTTAACCTTTTCCCAATTTTAGAGTTTGGCAGATTTTAGCTCTCTTAGGACAAGTCAAGAAATCATCATACAATTGAAGCAAGCATGCAAAGAGTATATAGGCAGCGGAAATTAAAGCATGCAACTTGCAAGAAAGTAAAGGGAAGGGTTTGGAGGACTCAAACACAATTGGAGACATGGATGTTTTTGTCGTGGTTCCGATAGGTGGTGCTATCGTACATCCACGTTGATGGAGACTTCAACCCACGAAGGGTAATGGTTGCGCGAGTCCACGGAGGGCTCCACCCACGAAGGGTCCACGAAGAAGCAACCTTGTCTATCCCACCATGGCCGTCGCCCACGAAGGACTTGCCTCACTAGTGGTAGATCTTCATGAAGTAGGCGATCTCCTTGCCCTTACAAACTCTTTGGTTCAACCCCACAATCTTGTCGGAGGCTCCCAAGTGACACCTAGCCAATCTAGGAGACACCACTCTCCAAGAAGTAACAAATGGTGCATTGATGATGAACTCCTTGCTCTTGTGCTTCAAATGATAGTCTCCCCAACACTCAACTCTCTCTCATAGGATTTGGATCTGGTGGAAAGAAGATTTGAGTGGAAAGCAACTTGGGAGAGGCTAGAGATCAAGATTCATATGGTAGGAATGGAATATCTTGGTCTCAACACATGAGTAGGTGGTTCTCTCTCAGAAATGGTAAGTTGGAAGTGTAGGTTTGTTCTGATGGCTCTCTCCACGAATGAAGAGGAGGTGGAGGGGTATATATAGCCTCCACACAAAATCTAACCGTTACACACAATTACCAAACTCGGTGGGACCGATTCAACAGACTCGGTCAGACAGATTTAGTAAACCTAGTGACAGTTAGGATTTTCGGTGGGACTGACATGCAACTCGGTAGGACCGATTCGGTTAGGGTTAGGGCATAATGTAATCTCGGTAAGACCGATTACACAAACTCGGTGAGACTGATTTTGGTAATAAGCTTTCCAGAGAGTTGGTCAGGTAAACTTGGTGGGACCGATTTGCTCTTTTCAGTGAGACCGAAATGTTACAAAAGGGAAATAGAGAGTTTACATTGCAATCTCGGTGGAACCGATCGCTCCCTTCGGTTAGACCGAAACGTTACGAAGGGAAACAAAGAGATTACAATCCCATCTCGGTGAGACCGAGATCCCTACCGGTAAGACCGATTTGCCTAGGGTTTGTGGCAGTGGCTATGCCATTTGAACTCGGTGGTGCCGGATAGAAAGAATCAGTGTGACCGATTTTGGCTTTAGGTTTAGGTCATTTGTGGATGTGAGAAAGTAGCTGAGGGTTTTTGGACCATATCACTAAGCACATGAAGCAAGAGGATCATTAAGCAACACCTCATCCCTCCTTGATAGTATTGGCTTTTCCTATACACTCAATGTGATCTTGGATCACTAAAATATAAAATGAAGAGTCTTGAGCTTTTGAGCTTGAGCCAATCCTTTGTCATTAGTATTTTGAGGGATCCACTTTCATCATCCATGCCATGCCATTCATTGAGCTTTCCTGAAATAATAGTCTTGGAATAGCATTAGCTCAATGAGCTATATGTTGTTATGAATTACCAAAACCACCTAGGGATAGTTGCACTTTCACGGTCGTGCCGCATGCTCCTGCCTCCCATGGCCGGCTGTGATGCCGCGGAGGCCTCACCCCCCTACTACTCCCACCGCTGGACAGGCCATCCCTCTACTCACCCACACCCCTTGTTATTCTGCAGCGACGGCAGCCTCACACCGCAGCCGAACCAGTAAACCCTCGTACTCCTCTTCGCGTGGGCATCCACTGCTGCGTCTTCCCCGGCTCCACGTCGTCCCCTTCCTAGGCCTCGCCATCGTCCATCGTCGTGGTGCTCTCGGCACGGCGTGGTCAATGTGGTCAACGACCGACTTCCATCGGAAGAGTACTATGCGTGGAGAGGCTGACAGCTGGGTCCACGGCGGCCGCAAGGAAGTGCCTCATTATTACGCACAAAATAATTATTCCTCCACCTGACAGCAGGGACCCACCGGATGGGCCACCGTATTTCACAAAAAAAATGTTTCCCCCCTAACTACTAGGACCCACCAGCTACATCTTTGCATGCAAGGAAGTGCGTCCGGGCAAAAAAAACGATTCTCCCCCCTGACTGCTGGGACCCACCAGCTACATCTTCGCACGCAAGGAAGTGCGTCCGGGAAAAAAACCGATTCACCCCCCTGACTGCTGGGACCCACCAGCTACATCTTCGCATTGGGACCCACCTAGTCGAAGCGTACGTAGCGTTGGCATTCTGGTCACGAATGTGTACGTACATACTGGTCGATGTAGAGGCGCACACGTGTCGTAGTAGAGGCGCGCACGTAGCATGTACACGTACGTATAGCGGCCAGGGTGCAAGATAGAAAATACGGCCACGTATGTGTACATACGGGCAGGATCTCGAACGCCTACTCGCGCATACGTACGGAATGCCTCGTGTTCATGGGGAGGCAACAGAATGAGTCATGTTCATGGGGAGGCAACGGAATGTGTCGTGCTCATGGGGAGGCAATGGAATGCGTCGTGTTCATCGGGAGGCAACGGAATGCGTGGGAGCCAATCGGCTGGGTCAGAACGGAATGCGTGGTCGTGTTCATCGGGAGGGCTTGGACGGAACAGGCGATGGAAACGAGGCCTGGCATTCCGCACAATAGAGGAAACGGACCTCCTATGTTCGGAACGGGGTCCTGTTGATCGGGAGGGGTGTGGCGTACCGCAAAACGGAGAAAATGGACCTCCTACGGTCGAAACGGGGGTCTTGTTGATCGGGAGGGGTGTGGCGTACCGCAAAACGGACGAAACGGACCTCCTACGATCGAAACGAGGGTCCTGTTGATCGGGAGGGGTGTGTCGTACCACAAAACGGACGAAATGGACCTCCTACGGTCGAAACGGGGGTCCTGTTCATCGGGAGGGCTGTGGCGTACCGCAAACGGGACTCCACGGGATACTGTTCATCTCCACCATCGACCTCCTCCAGCCTCCACGGGCTCCTATTCATCTAGCCTCCACCGCATGCTACTCCATCGGCTACTGTTCAACCACCCCTCCACCGTCTAGTGTTCATCCAGCCCTCCACCCCACGGGGTCCTGTTCAACCATCCCTCCATGGGCACCCCTCCATCGTCTACTGTTCATCCAGCCCTCCACACCACGGGGTCCTGTTCATCCAGAGGCAATGCCACCGCTCACTGTTCATCCCCCCCCCCCCCCCCCGCAACGCTCACTGTCATCCAATCGATCAACTTCAGTTAGCAGTAGTAGCGAAGGAATTGCTCGATCGGGTTCAGTTAACAGCCATCGATCGATCACTCGGGTTTAGTAACGCGTAGCCTACAGTGCAATCGCTCGGGTTCAGTTAGATCCCAACGCCTCGGTCGGGTTTAGTTAGAGCCAACGCCTCGCGCACACGCGCGTACGTGTACGAGAGAAACGCGCATCGCTCGGCCCTCGACCTCCCACCGTAACCAGGAACTCCCCAAAATTTTCCTCCCCCTCGCTTCTACCATGGTTTTTTCCGTCATGGACGGCCCAAAGAATGTCATGCAGCTGCATCTCCGGCCCGCCCAGGACGAAAAGCCCATTGTCTGTCATGATTTTTTGTCATAGAAGTAGGAGCCCACCACATCTATGATGATACCTGGTTTTGTCACAATTATCGTCATAGAAGTATCATATGTATGACAGAAAGTTTTTTCGTTCGTCCCAAAATGTCACGGATGTGTCTTTTTTTTGTAGTGTCTAAAGAAGAGGAAAGCATCTGCTGCCTCAGAATTTTCTGCACCCAAGAAGGTGAAGATTTTGACAAGATCCATTGACAATCCCATTGATGTTGTTCCTCTTGCAAGCATGCCATCAAAAGAAATTGTTCCTTTGGGTGAAGAATATCAGATTCCTGAAGAATCTGCTGAAGAAGATCCCTCTTCTGCTTCCACAGACTAGATGGATGAAGAAATTGAAGCTGATGTTATCACTTCAACTCACCAGGTATCATCGCCAATGCCTCAGTTCACTGCTGAAGAGGCCGGCATTGAAGAAATGGAAGTGGATGAGGATGTGGACATTGGCTGCACCACTCCAGTGATGGACATTGATTTTTGGGATAGTCAACACCCCAACTCTCCTCTGTTCACTCCACTACATCAAATTCCACAGTCCCCAGCACCAACAAAAGTTCAGATGGGCTCTGAAGAAATACATATTGCCCCTTCCATTCATGAAGAAATTCCAACCACTAGTGCTGATGAAAATGCTGCTGAAGAAATGGAGGCACAGGCTGCAAATGAAGCAGAAACTAAAATTCCTCAGCCTGCGGCTCCAAAATTGAGATTCCAGAGGTTGTTTTGCACCTCACTGACACTCCTCAGCCCAAGCCAAAGAATCCATTCTCCAAGACTCCAAAGTTCAAGGCTGATGCCTTCTTCAATGAGCATGTATTCTTCACTGACTACAATCCCTATGATTCTGCTCATTTGAGGAGGAAGCGCTTCTGGACTGCCAATCAAGCAAATTTCTATTCTTCAGAGCTTTTCAACAAGGACAAAGTCTTTGACCATGAGCATATTCCTCACTTGGATATGGAATCACTGCCTTGCTTCACGCCAGTCCTTGCTACTATTCATGATGCTGGACTGCTAAACTTCTGCACGGACATTTGTGATTGGAATGAAGAACTCGTTCTTCAATTCTATGCGATGCTGCACATCACAGGCAATGCTGAAGATGTGAACTCATGGGTGTTGGACTGGATGGCGGAAAATACTCACTATAAGGCACTGGCCACTGAATTGCTTTGTGCCATGCCTGCCAGTCCTCCCCCAGAAGGTGCACGTCTCATCTACAATGAAACTGAACTGTCTAATCACTTTATGCAAGTGTTGATGAAGCCATTGAAGTCTGGTCAAGCCTCCAGGACAAGTTCCTTGTCAAGGAATTGCAATACGTGCCAAGGACTGTCTACCGCATTCTCACAAAGACATTGAGTCCAATCAAAGGCCACAACTCAAATGATGAAGAAGTTGTTGGCATCATGAAGAATCTGCTTTTCAACATCATGCACGGTATTCCCGTGGACTAGCATGATTTCTTCATGAGGACTTTGGCAAACATTGCAATGTCCCCATTTTGATTGAAACCTTACGCTCCTTGGATTATGAGATTCATCAGATCAAGGTCTTCACTCAACTACAAAGCTGATACACTCAACCATGGCAGCTACTTGCCCCCCAATTGAAGTCCTCAAGCGTACATTTTCCTCAGCTGATGAGAAGGGCAAGGCCATTGCAATTATCAATGAGGGCAATCGTCCATTGGATGGTCAGTTCCGCAAAGCTGCTTCATACTCCACCAATGATGACTCTGCTACTCATGATTCTGCCGCCAATGCATCCAAGCAAAGTCCTCAGGCAACAGCTCCAAGGGTGATGATTGATTATGAGCTTCTCCTCAGTCTTCATCAAAAGGTGGATCACAATCATAAATGGGTAAAGCGTCAGTTTGGTTCAATTCTTCACAACATGACTGCCACATATAATTAAGTGAAGAAGAACCTTTACTACCTCAATGAAGTTTTCGATCGCACCTGGGCTATTCTGTCTCATCTCTATGGTGATGAGGATCTCAAGCAGATGGGCTTCAAGCAGGACTTCGGCTGGTCTAAGCCTCCTCCGAAGAAATTCAAGAAAGTTGAAGTTCCTCCTTTGGTGCCCAGCTCCTATTCCTCATCTCGAGATACTGATGAAAATGAAGATCTGGACGACACTGCGGCAGGCCCTGCTACAACAACCGACTCCAACGACGCTGACGCTCCTCCATTGACTTCGTGATGATATTCTTCAGGGGCATTAGTCCTCAATTTTCATCCTCTTTGGTCATTTGATGACAAAGGGGGAGAAATTTGAGTTAGTCTTCAAGCGGGTCTATATATATGGGCGTTCTTTTGTTAAGTTGCAACTCTTGCTCTTCTGAAGCTTTTGTTGTTTGAGTTGTAAACTGAAGTCCGATGGTGACCTGATACTTTTGCTCTGTTTTTTCTACATGCTAGTTCCTCATATGTGCTATGCACGCATGCTGAATTACATTGGTCACCATATTTCATCATGCATTTCAAATTCTTCATTTCATATGTTAAATGCGTGTATGAACTACAAGATATAGGGGGAGTTCTCCATGATTCTACTCTTCAAATGTGCATTGCTTCAAAAGCAAATTCCTCACTATGCACATCTTCAGGGGGAGTTCTTCTATATCTTACAATCAAATTCCTCAATATTGATTACTTTCAATTCATATGTTTATCCCTGTTGAAAACTTAACCTATATTGTCATCAATCACCAAAAAGGGGGAGATTGTAAGTGCATCTAGTGTCCCTTAGTGATTTTGGTGTATTGAAGACTTATAGGTTAAGGGACTAATATGTTTGTGAGTGTACACAGGCTCTATAAGTCGATGAGGAGTTTGATATTTACAGTGAAAGTCGACCCCTAAAAATGAATGTCTTCAACTGAAGACTTTGGTTCTACTGAAGACTTTGAAAGTGAAGAAATTGGTGTGACCTTGAAGACATGGATATTCATGCGAGGAATCTAAAGCGTGAAGACTTTTGTTTTCGTAGTTTCATTTTCTCTTTATTGAGTCATAGGAAACACGATACTGTTAAAGGGGGTCGAGGTAATACTAAGGAAACTGATTTCCAAGTGATGCTAATCTCAAAATCCTACACCCACCCAATCCTTCGAGTGAAGCCATTGGAAATCTCATATCAGTTCAGTCAATTTCTTCAGTGACAGAGATGAAGATCTTCTGGTCTCTAAGGAATTTGTTCACTGAGGAGTTAGGAATTCCCGGTGCGAGTTGCCTACGCAGTGAGGAACATGATAGCCCTGAGGAATTCGAACCTAAAAATATCCGACCATTGCTGTGCCACGCGCCAGCTGTTCCAAAATATCCTACCACCTAACGGTCATATCAGCAAAGGGCATTTATGTCTTATCATGTCGAGCTGCTCCCTAGGCTATAAATAGCCACCCCCTACAACCACTAGCTGGTTGGCTGCTCCAAGAGAAATTGACACTTGTCATTTGAGAGCATCCCATCCTCCAAGGACTTTGAGCGAAAATCATCAAGTGAGGAAAACCCAAATCCAAAACCCAAACCTACAAACCCCAAAGTGATTGAGAATCACTGAAAAGATTATTCCTGTGTGGAACCGACACTTGTTACCTTTGAGGACTGTGTATCCTCCAGACGGTTAGGTGTCATGGTCTGAGCATCCAAGAGGAATTGTGGATTGCCGAGTGACCAAGTCTGTGAAGGTTTGGAAGTCAACTGTGAAGACTTACCACTACTTTTGGGCAAGGTCTGTGTGATCTTAGCTCAAGGAGAATACAGTGAGTACTGTGTGTCCTCGAGTTTAAATACTCAGCCGCCCCAACAAGACGCACAACTGTCACAGCAGTTGGAACTGGTCTACCAAATCATTGTCCTCACCAAGCCAACTGGTTCTATTTCCTCAACCCTTTCATTTCCTCAGTTATGTGTTGATGTACCTGATCATTATTGTTTGAAGACTATGACTAAAGACTTTCTCTAATTCCTCAATCCTATTTCTTCAGTCTGTTTTGTCTTCATCCTGCTTATCCTGTGTTTACGCTTTCTATACTCTGTGTTTGTCTTTCAGTTCATCATGATGACTATGTTGTTGCTCTGTTATGCTTATACATGAGTACTTATTCCACTGCATGTATTTCTTCACTTAGGAATTTCCTCACCCTAAAATTCCTCAGTGAAGAATTCATAAAAATCGCCTATATTGTTGACGTAATGCACTTTCAGCCATCAATGGTGATCTTCAGAAGAAAAGGTCTTCTTACATTGCCAAGCGTTTACTCTTGTCTACTTACATGCCGCAAGTAAAATCTAGCAACAAGAGCAAGAAACATTCTTCTACTAGTAGTAACAATAATCATGCTAAATCCAATATTGTTGCTTCTAGTAGTTCTCTTGATTCCACTAATGATTCTCTCAGCCAAGTTACACTTGAGCAAGAAAATAGCTTATTGAAGGGAATTATAGAGAAAGGTGTTTACAAGAGCCTTGCCAGAAGTAAAAAATTTGAGGAAATTGTACACAAGCAAGGAAGGCACCGGAAGAATCAAGGTGTTGGTTTTGAACGTAAATTCAATGCCAATGGAGTTGAGTGGGAAGAAGATCAATACCCCAAGACGAAGTTTGTTCCTGAACAAGAGAAGTATGATCCTACTTCCTTCAAGGGAACACAAGCTCAAGATGATCTTCCACCACAAGACCACAAGCTAAAAGGCAAGGACAAGCTTCAAGAGGAGATTGATGCATTTGAAGATTCTCCAAAGGCCTTGGTCAAGTGGGTTCCCAAGACTACATCAAGTTCTACTTCATCAAGTTCATCTACAACCCCAAGGATTCCCATCAAGAAGATGAGGATCCCAAAGAAGAAGAACTAGAGAGTTCCTGAGGGTGACTCCGCCAGCATTCTTCACTCATATTCATTTTGGCAAGGACAAGTGCAAACAACTTCCACATCTTGCACTAGTTCAAGGAGTCACAAACCCTCTTGTTGGTAAGACAAGGGACAAGGTAATCTAATGCTTTCATGGACATCATCATGTGTGTGCTTCACTCTATGTCTATGGATATCCTTGTTTGTTCCTTGTGGGACTAACCCATGTAGGTATTGAAAGTGCAACTCACTCCAATTGATTGCTCCAAATGATCTACATCAACAATGAGCATCCACATCTTGAACATCTACATGAAGCCATCATTGACAAAACCCAAGGTTAGTTCATCCCTCTTAGGGGGCATATCACATCTAGGGGGAGCTTTACTCTAAGAATTGAGCTAAAGCAACTCTAATGGTGTGAACACAACAATGCTTTATGTAAAAGTGGTAACCCCACTTGTGCTTAAACGATGAGTATGACCTATGATCAAATGTTCTCATTTGACTCCTATGTCAATATACTCATATATAGATGACCTAGTCATCGCCAATTGCTTGATAGATGCTAGAGTGATTGTGCATGCTTTGCCACATATTTCATATGCCATTTATTCTGTGAGCATGTTGATTGCATACTTGTATCATTCGAGGACATCCATTTATAGCTTTGATTGTTTGGCTCTTCTTCTTTTGCCAAATGGATGGACAAGAATTCCTGAGAACTTCACCCTAAAAAAAAGAATTCCTGAGAACTTCCTCTAGCTATCTAAGCTTTTCTCGTCTCAAGCTGTATTCATGCTACATCACAAAGTTTGAACAAGTCAAATTCGAATCCTTTGGGTGAGGAGCACTCGGAGTCACCGATTCTTCATAGACTTAAACTTCCAAAACCTCTCTGTGCATTTCGGTCTGACCGATTCATCTTTTTGGTCATACCGAGTTCACTGAGTTCATCTAGTTTTCAATCTCGGTGCAACTGATTAGAACTTTTGGGTCACACAGAGTTGCAGTAACCGCTTGCGATTATGCATCTCAGTGCCATCGAGTTGTTCCACTCGGTAACACTAACAGTGTCAGGATATATATATCGATGGGTCAAATTTTGGAAATTTCTCCGAAATCTATTCGCCCGCGCGTGTCCTGCTCTACCGACTCGGGTCTCTGGATCGTCCTCTCTTGCCAGCAACCTCCCGCCGTTGGTCTCCACCGCTGTCAACGGAAATCTTCACCTCCGTTGCCGCTGTAGCAAGCTCATCGCCAAGTTAGGGTATGAGTTCGACACTTTATGCAATCTTTTTACCTCTGATTCTTAGCACAAAGACAATGCCATGTTTCTAAGTATGAGATGAATCTATGCAGAGAAAACTTCCTTTAGGCTAGTTTTGATTCAAAAATTTAGGGTTAGGTTTCCGCCGAACTCATCTCGGACCGACCGAATTGTAGAAATCGGTCTCATCGATTTGGCTTAGGCCATTGCACATGTAATTTTCGGTGTGACCGAAACTGGCAAATCGGTGTGACCGAGTTCAGAACTTTGTGAAACCCTAGCAATCTCGGAGTCATCCAACGGTGTCTCGGTCTGATCGATTCCACTAGTTTGGACTCCAAAGTTGCTTCAATGTCACCGAGTTTAACAAATCGGTAGCTCCGAAATGCTTCCTGTGGAAAAGTAAAACTAAATTTTTGACTCATTTGTTTTGCAAAAATTCTGCACTTTGTGATGCTCATCCACTCTATCTCATTTATAACTATTCATAGGGTCAGCTCTCAGTTTGCAGTGTCAGTATGTCTGATCAGTGTGATAGCCAGAACAAGTCTGAGGAGTAGATGGACCTGAGTGAGGGCACTAGTCCCTCTGGCAGCTATGATGAGGGGAGCAGGAGCACTCCCAGCAACCCGCCTAAGGAAACAACTAGGCAGAGAAAGAAGAAAACTTCAGATTCAGAGGATGAAGACTTTGAAGTTGAGGAAGTGACTT
Source organism: Triticum aestivum (assembly GCF_018294505.1). Classification (NCBI taxonomy): domain Eukaryota; kingdom Viridiplantae; phylum Streptophyta; class Magnoliopsida; order Poales; family Poaceae; genus Triticum; species Triticum aestivum. Next base: position 245,213,008 of record NC_057795.1, read on the forward strand.
CAAAGAAGAAGGTGCCTAAGAAGGAATATGCTGCTGCTGCTTCCACCAAGCCAGGTCGGAACAAGAAGGCTCCAGCCAAGAGAGTGCCAATGTCAAAGGCCAGGGCATCAACACAAGAGACAATGGAATTTACTCTTAAGCCTAGAGAAGATGCAGATGGAAAGAAAAGAAAAGAAAGGGTCAGGAAAACTATTTCAAGAGTGATTGGAAATCCATAAATGAGGAGAGATTCTGCAGGAGAGGATGAGGAAGAGGATGCTGCACTAGCACCTAAGTCTCAAAAGCCAATGGGGGATGCCATCAAGTCTGGGGCTGCACCTTCAAAGCCCAAGACTGCCCCCAAAGCTCCAGCTCAATTCTCCAAGACTGCACCCAAGAGAAGCATTAGGAACATTCCTGCTGTAGAGAAGAACAAGGCCCCAGTGCCTGAGGTTGAAGAAGAACAAGATGAAGCCCAAGTGCTCCGAAAATTAAAGCCAAATATAGCAGACCATGATAACAATCATCTAGTGGCAGAGAACATGAAGGAGAGAAAGGATGGAGGTCTCAGACTGTGGAGATAGGCAGATCCCTATGCTGTGAGGAGGAGAACTGTTGTGGACTACATGTTTCACACCAAGGAACAACAGGATTTCTATGAGAATGTACTCCTTGACAAGAAGCCCATTGTGTGTGACATGAAGTGGGTTGATTGGAAATACATTGATGATAATGAAGTTCATTTTCCAGGAGTGCATGAAAGCTTTAGACTCAATGGAGTTGACAAGTTTGAGGGTCAGAAGTTGACCAAGTGGAATGATGAGCTCATTATGCAATTCTACTCAACAACTCATTTCTATCAAGATGGCAAGATTTTCTGGATATCTGAAGGTACAAGGTACCAATCTTCTGTTGATGAGTGGGCCAAGCTCATTAATGCCCCCAAAGAAGCTGAGAAAGACATTGATGTCGATGCTGAGAAGAAGAAGGATCACAACTCCATGGCCAATATGTACAAGGAGATACCTGACGAAGCCTTGGAGACACACAAGCTAGGCTCAGTGTACTACTTGATGTCTGGATTGGCCACAATGAACACCATTCTGAGGCACACCTTGTTGCCCAAATCAGGAGATCACATGATGATCAGAGGCCACTCCATCAATTTGCTTCGGCTCTTTAACTTGCCCAGAAGTTCAAAGTTATGAGTTTGATTGTTGAGACCATCAAGAGAATAGCTGCTGACCAGAAGAGGTCAAGTGGATATGCTCCACACATACAGATGTTGATAAATTCCAAGATGAGCAAAGGTGTCTATTTGTTGTACAAAGAGCATATTCCCTTGAGGCCTGATTTTGAGGAAAACACTATTGTCATGAATGCTGAAGATCCCACATTTGTGGAAGCTCAAGAGAAGAGGCAGAAAGCAAAAGCTGAAATGGCAGCAAAGATGCGAAGTGCTGAAGAGGTTTCACAGGTTTTCCTCAAGTTAAAGAAAGACCAACTTGGATATATTATTCAAGCTACCTTGAGGATTGAGAAAGGATTGGCCACCCTGACTCAGAACCAAGAGAGCCTCGAGAGGATAACCGAAACAAAGTTCTATGATCTTGACTTGAAGGTGACAGAAATTGAAACAACAGTTGAACAACTCAAAGAAGAAGCAGAAGAGAGGAAGGGGAAATCAACCATGACGTGTTTCAGAGAGTGCCTAGGGCACAGAGATCTGAAGCAGTGCCAGTGCCATACACTAGAGCTACATCATCAACACCTGGAGCCACAACTCCAGTTGCCCCTCCAGTGGCAACTCCACCAGCTCCATCAACTTCAACAGATGCTTTCATCCTTGGAGTCTGTCGGTGTCAAAACCGGCGGCTCTCGGGTAGGGGGTCCCGAACTATGCATCTAAGGCTAACGGTAACAGAGGCAGGGAACATGATGTTTTACCCAGGTTCGGGCCCTCTCGATGGAGGTAATACCCTACTTCCTACTTGATTGATCTTGATGATATGAGTATTACAAGAGTTGATCTACCACGAGATCATAGAGGCTAAACCCTAGAAGCTAGCCTATGATTATGATTGTTGTTGTCCTACAGACTAAACCCTCCGGTTTATATAGACACCAGAGGGGGCTAGGGTTACACAGAGTTGGTTACGGAGAAGGAGATCTACATATCCGAATTGCCAAGGTTGCCTTCCACGCAAAGGAGAGTCCCATGCAGACACGGGACGAAGTCTTCAATCTTGTATCTTCATAGTCCAACAATCCGGCAAAAGTATATAGTTCGGCTGTCCGAGGACCCCTTAATCCAGGACTCCCTCAGTAGCCCCTGAACCAGGCTTCAATGACGATGAGTCCGGCACGCAGATTGTCTTTGGCATTGCAAGGCGGGTTCCTTCTCCGAATACTCCATAGAAGATTTTGAATACGAGAATCGTGTCCGGCTCTGCAAAACAAATTCCACATACCACCGTTGTAACATCCCAAATTTTCAATATGGAATGTTATACACTAGATCATCTTTGCATATCATATTTTATTGCTTTTTGCCTGATCCTGGAAATTCTACGCAACTCAAGGACCCTCGGAGAGAGTTGGGGATTTCGATATTTTCATATTTGAGTTTTCTCAAATTTTGAAAATAGGATCATTTGATTTTATTTATTTTATCTCCAATTATTTCTATTATAAAAATCTGAGAGAGGGAATAAAATGACTTTCCCAACATAAAGAAATATTGAGGATTTAATAAAAAAATCAAATAAGATTTTATTTTGGAGTTTTCGCTATTTTATTTGAATTTAGGAAAATCGCACGTTTTTCAAAACTAGATTTTAGGGCCAAGAAAATGTTCATCTCGTTCTAAATATTTTATTTAGACCGTGAAAATTTGTTTTGGCATTTTTATTTTTTTCTAGGATTTATTTTATGTTCAGCAGAATTCTTTAAAAAAATCTCTCCCGCGCGTCACCTCCTCCGCACCAAGCGTCGGCGCCGCCAACCCGGACAAGGAGTCCGAGCTGGACTCCTCCGCGGCGCCGCCGCCTTGCCCCTTCCCCAAGCCACTGCCCCCCCTTTACATACGCCGCCACCCCGCCGCCTCACCCCGAGCCGCCGACGCCGCCTTCGCGCCGCCGTCGCTCGAGCCGCTGCCGCCGACGCCCGTCGCCGCCACCCGGAGCCCCGCAGCCCCGCCGCCTCGCCGGAGCCGAGCCGAGGTAGCCGCCCCGCCTCCCCGGTTTTTCTAAAGAAAATCGATCTGTTTTTTTAGAAAACCCTAGTTTTCGTTTTTTTAGAATAGATCGGTTTATTTTTTTTATTTTTCCCGGTTTATCTATTTAGCGAGCGGTCGCTCGTTCGTTCATTTTAATGGACGAGTTCACCATTTAGTTTCAGTTAACGAACGTTTGTTCGTTAATCTGTTCGTCAGTTTTTCTTTTTCTTGGATTTTCCACGATTATTTCTGATCGCGATTTCTGATCCGATTTTCGTTCTAGTATAACTTTCCGCTCATTTATCGGAATTAGGCGATTCATGTGCCTGGAGTTTCGTCTCGAAACCCTCTTTCCATTTAACCAACTCAAACGAGTTTTTGCTTCTGTAAAATTTGACTTAGGTCCAGATTAGTAAACGAAGCTTGTTTCTTTTGCCGTTTGTGTTTCGTTGCTTCGTTCGATTTGATTCTTTTTACAAACTGGAGTTCTTAAGTTGAAATTTCTAGTTAGTTCTCTTATTTGAGTTTTACATGTGCGTTAGATGAGTACTTATTGTATTCTTGTTTGTTTGCGATTGAGTACCCGGAGTGCACCGCTTGCTACTTCGAATCTCTAGGTTTCATGGATCATCAGCAAGGCAAGTAACACTTTGATCATACCTCTTTACTACCCAGTTTTATTGCATTAGATCAATCCTCAAACAATTGCATGATTAGGATTTGATTAATATGTGGGTTTTGGGAAGTAGATGAGGTAGTACCTATTACCTGTTTTATTATCAAACCCCTGGGAGTTACTTCTACGTTTGCTTATTATGTCATGCTATGCTAGTAGACGTGGATTGGGGTGAGTGTATCCATGACAGATGTGAGATTGTTATTTAATGGTTTATTTAAGGTGGCAACTTAAACACGCATCTGGGTGGATTGAGGCACCTGGGTATTCCAGCGATTGCATGTTTTCTTTATGGACCTCCACCCAGGCTCAAAGGGATCATGAGATTATTCATGCTAGAAACTTCCGTGTGCATCCACAAGCTACTATGGGCTCTAGCATAGTTGATTAAGTCGTGTGAACTCTTACAGTGGTAGACTAGCAGATGTAGGGGAAAGTAGGTGTAACTGTCTACCCGATCGTAAGGTGCTAGTGCTTCTGAAAGACTATGTCTCGGTCATCCCTTTCTCAAACACCATGTAGTGCGAGAAATCCAACGGAAGAGATTGAGTCTTGTGGGGAAAAGTGCGCAAACCTCTGCAGAGTGCATAAACTAATCATGGTTAGCCGTGTCCCGGTTATGGACGTTTTGAGTATCTAGTACTTGGATTATCATGTGAATCTCATCATGTTACTTTAATTAATTATGTTGGGTTTAATGATGATGCTTAATTGGGAAATAGAGGATGTCTATCTTCTCAATGTTTAACAACCACCGTGATCGTGAAATAAAATTTATTCCTTTGTAGTAGGGAAAAATTTGCTTTATGCAAAACTATAACCATAGAGCTTTCCACCAGCCATATATGCATTTAGTATAGCTTTATTCTTTCATTACTCTCTATGTGTTACATTGCCAGCATATTCCATGTGTTGACCCGTTTTCGGGCTGCAACGTTCATGTTGCAGACTTTTCAGACGCGAGTAAGGTGCCTTTAGGTCGTGGTTCTATTCTCAGTGATGTCGTTGGAGTTGATGGACTCACTTATCTTCCAAGCCTTCCGCTGTTATCGTTATTAGAGGCCTTAAGCCATATTTATTGTAATAAGTTCTCTTTTGAGACATTCGATGTAATAAGTGTGTGATTGCTACTCTGTTATAAATCCTTCAAATACTGTGCGTGTCAGCATTACTGATCTAGGGATGACACTAAAGCACAGAGATCAGACTGTTTGAGGTCTGGTCGCTACAAGATGGTATCAGAGCACACGCTGACTATAGGACACGACCACTAAGCTAAAAGCCCTAGATCACTACTCACTCTTCTCATTTCGGACTTCTCATCTTTTTTATTCTTTTAGGATGGCGGATGCAAGGAACAAGTTCACGCAACCGGATGAAGATACACCCTATGGACGCCACTTGAAGGAAGTCACTAGATACCTGAACATCGGTGTACCAAGCTTCACCGGGACCTACATCACCATTCAAGTTCAAGTTCCAGGAAGAACGTTCATGCCCGTCACTGAGACCATAGAGTTTTCCTTCGATGCACCAACGTGGAGTCTAGGAAAGAGCATGGCAACCCACATCACAATGGGACGCATTGGAGAAGTTTACCACAAGGATCTCAAGGATAGTATCTACCAGATTTGTGGGCGCCGAGATGAGCAATGGGAGATGATCAGCACCAGGAAGGATAGATCAATCGCAGCCTTCATCCAGGAGTTAAATCAACACATTCAACGGCAAGAGAACCAGATGTGCGCAGACATGATAGACCCGAAGAAGGCTATGACCAAGATCACGGAGCTAGAAGAAGAACTTAAGTCTACACGCGATGGATATGAGGAGGAAATAGCAACACTCGTGGAGAAGAATGATGATCTGAAGAAGAAGCTAAAAGTATTCATGGGATTTCCCGCGACTGGAGGAGAAGACGATGATTGCACCTGTCCAGAGAACTACATCATCATCGACGACACCGACTCGGACCCAGACGATAGCGATGATGACTATGTTAATGAAGCTGGAGCAGATATCATGGAGTCTTCATCGGAGCAGTTTTTCTAGTCGACCACCATAACAGTAGTAGTATTCCCCCATGTATCTAGTATAGTCCGAGCACTTTTATGACGATAGTTAGACCGTTGTATGCCCTTGTTTGATTGAATGAAATGATTTTGTTTGCATTTGTCTCATGTGCATATGGGTAGTGTTTTCTCTCTAGACCTCATTCTATTCTATATTCCCATCTACTCTAAACCCTCGGATGCCTCCGAGACGTGACAATGGATTTGCTTTCCCACCGGAGCTCACTCAGTTGATCCAGCAGCAGAATGTGTTGATGCAGTTGCTAGTCTAGAATCAGAATCACGGGGAACAACAACAACAACAACAACCCACCACCACCACCACCTGTTGATCACTTGACCCGATTCCTTAGACTGAATCCGTCGGTGTTCTCCAGTAGCACCGAGCCGATAGTTGCAGATGATTGGCTCCGCAAGACAGGAAGGGAGTTGACCACTACAGGATGCACAGATGCGGAAAAGGTGCGTTTTGCCGCACATCAGCTTGAAGGACCCGCAGCATCATGGTGGGAGAATTTCACAGCCACTTATCCTATCGACACTGTCACATGGGATCAGTTTCAGCAGGCTTTCTGTACTGCCCATGTTTCAGCAGGAGCTATGGCCATGAAGAAGCGTGAGTTTCGCAACTTGCGCCAAGGAGGACGGACAGTTGGCCAGTATGTGGATGACTTTAGTACGTTAGCATGTGGTGCCCCAGATGACGTTGCTACAGATGCAGCTAAGCAGGAGAAGTTTCTGGAAGGACTGAATGATGAGCTGAGCATGCAGTTGATGGTAGCAAGCTTCAACAACTACCAGGAGTTGGTAGATCATGCTCTTATGATTGAAGGGAAGCAGCAGCAGATTGAGAACCGCAAGAGGAAGTATGGACGAGGGAAGTACAATTCTGGAGCTCAGCAGAAGCCATGTTTTACCCTGAAATCGGGAGGACATTTTCAGCATACCCATGGAGGAGGGAGTTCGCACAATCATAATGGCTCCATGAATGGTAATGGGAATGAAGGAAGCAACGGCCAGAACCGTACCAACCCATCAACCCCAGCCAAGAGAGACCTGAGCCAAGTCACTTGCTATAAGTGTCAGAAGACTGGACATTATGCCAATGAATGTCCAGAAGACCAGAATGGAAATGGTAATGGAAGCTATGGGAAGAAGCTGAACCCTTTCAACAGGGGACAGGTGAACCACGTTAACGTGGAGGAGGTTGAAGCCCAACCAGATGCAGTAATAGATAAGTTTTTGGTTAAGTTATTTACTGCAATCGTTCTTTTGATACTGGTGCATCGCATTCATACATATCAAGGGGATTTGTGGATAAGTATAAACTGCCCACCAAGGTTCTTAGAACACCTATGTTAGTAAGCTCACCAAGAGTGGAGTATATGACCAGTCGATGATGTTTTCAAGTGCCACTAAGTATAGGTAGGCATGTTTTCCCCTCAGATTTAATCATTTTGGAATCGCAAGGTTTGGATGTAATTCTGGGTATGGATTGGCTATTGATGTATGGAGGAAACATCGATTGCGCCAGTAAGTCGATTTTGCTTACCACCCCGGAAGGGAGAAGGATCAAGTATGTATCAAGACATGAGCCGAAGAGGAAACAAGTAAATTCCTTATTAGGAGTTGTGCAGGAGGAAGTACCAGTGGTGAAGGATTTCCCTGACATATTTCTAGAAGAGTTGTCAGGCATGCCACGGATAGAGACATTGAGTTTTTGATTGAGCTTTTACCAGGCACAGGGCTGATATCTAAGAGACCGTACCAGATGCCCGCATAAGATTTGCAGGAGATTAAGAAGCAAATTAAGGAGTTACGGGATAAAGGCTATATTCGCCCAAGTTCTTCACCTTGGGGATCACCAGTGCTTCTACTGGAGAATAAGGATGGATCATTGAGGATGGTTGTTGATTATCGAGGACTGAATGAAGTGACCATCAAGAACAAGTACCCACTACCGATGATCAAAGATTTGTTTGACCAATTGCAAGGAGCTAAGGTATTTTCCAAGATCGATTTGCGACCGAGATACCATCAGTTGAAGATTAGAGAGCAGGATATACCCAAGACAGCTTTTACCACCAGGTATGGGCTGTACGAGTATACCGTTATGTCATTTGGTCTGACTAACGCACCTGCCTATTTCATGAACATGATGAACAAGGTGTTTATGGAGTTTCTGGATAAGTTCATCGTGGTGTTCATTGATGATATTTTGGTCTACTCAAAGAGTGAAGAAGAGCATAAAGAGCATTTGCGTTTGGTATTGGAGAAGCTTAGAGAACATCAGTTATATGCCAAGTTCAGCAAATGTGAGTTTTGGTTGAAGGAAGTTGGATTCCTCGGACATGTTATATCCGGAGAAGGAATAGCAGTAGATCCCACCAAGGTTGTCACTGTGACAAATTGGTTAGCACCAACGACAGTTGGAGAGATCCGGAGTTTTCTTTGACTGGCAAGATACTACCGGAGATTCATTGAGAATTTCTCGAAGATTGCAAAACCTATGACGGAGTTGCTGAAGAAGGACACCAAGTTCAATTGGACCGAAGAATGTGAGGCCAGTTTCCAGGAGTTGAAGAAACGTTTGGTTACATCACCAGTGCTGATTCTGCCAGATCAGCGCAAGGATTATGAGGTGTATTGCGACGCTTCAGGTCGAGGACTTGGAGCAGTGCTTATGCAGGAGGGAAGAGTTGTTTCATATGCTTCACAACAGCTTAAGCCCCATGAGTTGAATTATGCTACACATGACTTGGAGTTAGCAGCCGTAGTGCATGCATTGAAGACATGGAGACATTTTCTCATCGGAAATCATTGTGAAGTGTACACGGATCACAAGAATTTGAAGTACATTTTCACGCTGAAGGAGTTGAATCTCAGGCAAAGGAGATGGTTGGAGCTCATCAAGGATTATGATATGAGATTGCATTATCATCCCGGAAAGGCTAACGTAGTAGCCGATGCGTTGAGCCGCAACAGCCATGTCAACACACTCATGACTGGAGAGTTACCAAAGGAGTTAGCCGAGGATCTTCGTGAGCTATGTTTGGAGATAGTTCCGAGAGGCTATGTTGCAGCATTGGAGATTCAGTCTACTTTGATGGATAAGATCAAAGAAGCTCAGAAGACTGACAAGGAGATTGCCTATATAAAGGAGAAGATGAGCAAAGGAAAAGCTAAAGTATTTCGTGAGGATGAGCACGATACCTTATGGTTTGAGGACCGCATTTATGTGCCTAATGACCTATAGATCAGAAAGTTGATTCTGCAAGAGGCCCATGATTCACCATACTCGATTCACCCAGGAAATACCAAGATGTATTTGGATTTGAAGGACACTTTCTGGTGGACCGGAATGAACAAGGATATTGCGGAGTATGTAGCAGTTTGTGATGTATGTCAGAGAGTGAAGGCAGAACATCAAAAGCCAGCAGGATTGTTACAGCCATTGCCAATACCCGAATGGAAGTGGGATAAGCTAGGCATAGATTTTATCACGGGATTACCCAGGACTCGTTCAGGCTACGACTCGATTTGGGTTGTAGTCGATCGTTTGACGAAGGTAGCTCATTTCATCCCAGTGAAGACCACATACACCAGTGCTAAGTTGGCTAAGATATACATGACCAGGATCATATGTCTGTATGGAGTTCCGAGGAGCATTGTACCAGATAGAGGAACCCAGTTTACCTCAAAGTTCTGGAATCAATTGCTAGAAACTTTGGGAACCAGGCTAGAGTTCAGTAAAGTCTTTCATCCACAGACAGATGGACAGATCGAGAGAGTCAATCAGATTTTGGAGGATATGCTGAGAGCTTGTGCGCTAGATTATGGATCTAGTTGGGACGACAATTTGCCATATGCAGAGTTCTCTTACAACAACAGTTATCAATCCAGTTTGAAGATGGCCCCTTTCGAAGCCTTGTACGGAAGGAGGTGCAGAACCCCATTGTCGTGGGATGAAGTTGGAGATCGCCAGTTGTTTGGACCATATTTGATTAAAGAATCTGAACAGAAGGTGAAGTTGATTCGCGATAGACTCAAGGAAGCCCAGTCCACGCAGAAGAGCTATGCAGATTCTAAACGCAAGGAGACAACATACGAAGTCGAAGATAGAGTTTATCTTCGTGTATCTCCACTTCGAGGAGTTAAGCGCTTTGGAGTTAAGGGAAAATTTGCGCCACATTTTGTGGGACCATACAAAGTTTAGGAACGTACGGGAGAAGTTGCATACAAGTTGGAATTGCCCGAAGGATTGTCGGGAGTTCACGATGTGTTCCACGTTTCCCTGTTGAAGACGTGCCACGCAGAGATGGCTGATATACCGCTGAGAGATAAAGTGCCGCTGGAAGCGATTCGGTTGGATAGTGATTTGACCTATGAGGAGAAACCAGTCAAGATTCTCGAGTATGCCAGCCGAGTCACCTGCAGCAAGGTTATCAAGTTTTGCAAAGTTCAGTGGAGCCACCACACTGAGGATGAAGCCACCTGGAAGTGAGAGGAAGATCTGCTAAAGGACCACCCTCACCTATTTTCTAGCCAACCCGAATCTCGAGGGCGAGATTCATCTTAAGAGGGGTAAGTTTGTAACATCCCAAATTTTCAATTTGGAATGTTATACACTGGATCATCTTTGCATATCATATTTTATTGCTTTTGGCCTGATCCTAGAAATTCTACGCAACTCAAGGACCCTCGGAGAGAGTTGGGGATTTCGATATTTTCATATTTTAGTGTTCTCGAATTTTGAAAATAGGATCACTTGATTTTATTTATTTTATCACCAATTATTTGTATTATAAAAATCTGAGAGAAGGAATAAAATGACTTTCCCAAAATAAAGAAATATTGAGGATTTAATAAAAAATTCAAATAAGATTTTATTTTGGAGTTTTCACTATTTTATTTAAATTTAGGAAAATTGCACGTTTTTCAAAACTGCATTTTAGGTCCAAGAAAATGTTCATCTCGTTCTAAATATTCTATTTAGACGGTGAAAATTTGTTTTGGCATTTTTAGATTTTTATTTTTTCTAGGATTAATTTTCTGTTCGGCGGAATTGTTTAAAAAAATCTCTCCCGTGCGCCGCCGCCTCCGCGCCGCGCGCTGCCGCCGCCTCCGCGCCGCGCGCTGCCGCCGCCGAGCCGGACTCCTCCGCGCCACCGCCTTGCCCCTTCCCCAAGCCACCGCCCCCCTTTATATACGTCGCCACCCCGCCGCCTCACCCCGAGCCGCCGCCGCCGCCTTCGCCGCTGTCGCCCGAGCCGTCGACGCCGCCGCCCGTCGCCGCCACCCACGCCACTCGCCGCCGCCTCCAGGAGCCCCGTAGCCCCGCCGCCCTGCCAGAGCCGAGCCGAGGTAGCCACCCCGCCGCCCTGCCAGAGCCGAGCCGAGGTAGCCACCCCGCCGGCCCGGTTTTTCTAAAGAAAACCGATTCGGGTTTTTTTAGAAAACCCTAGTTTTCGTTTTTTAGAATAGATCGGTTTATTTTTTTTTTCTTTTTCCTCGTTTATCTATTTAGCGAGCATTCGCACGTTCGTTCGTTTTAACAGACGAGTTCACCATTTAGTTTCAATTAACGAACGTTCGTTCGTTAATCTGTTCGTCGATTTTTCTTTTTCTCAGATTTTCCGCGATTATTTCTGATCGCGATTAGTGATCCGATTTTCGTTCTAGTATAACTTTCCGCTCGTTTATCGAAATCAGGCGATTCAAGCGCTTGGAGTTTCGTTTAACCAACTCGAAACCCTCTTTCCGTTTAACCAACTCAAACAAGTTTTTTCTTCTGTAAAATTTGACTTACGTCCAGATTAGTAAATGAAGCTTGTTTCTTTCGTCGTTTGTGTTTCGTTGCTTCATTCGATTTGATTCTTTTTGCAAAGCGGAGTTCTTAAGTTGAACTTTCTGGTTAGTTCTCTTATTTGAGTTTTACCTGTGCATTAGATAAGTACTTATTGTATGCTTGTTTGTTTGCGATAGAGTACCCGGAGTGCGCCGCTTGCTACTTCGAATCTCTAGGTTTCACGAATCATCAGCAAGGCAAGTAACACTTTGATCATACCTCTTTACTATCCAGTTTTATTGCATTAGATCAATCCTCAAACAATTGCATGATTAGGATCTTATTAATATGTGGGTTTTGGGAAGTAGATGAGGTAGTGCCTATTACCTATTTTATTATCAAACCCCTGGGAGTTACTTCTACGTTTGCTTATTATGCCATGCTATGCTAGTAGATGTGGATTGGGTGAGTGTATCCATGACAGATCTGAGATTGTTATTTAATGGTTTATTTAAGGTGGCAACTTAAACACACATCTGGGTGGATTGAGGCACCTGGGTATTCCAGCGATTGCCTGTTTTCTTTATGGACCGCCACCCAGGCTCAAAGGAATCATGAGATTATTCATGCTAGAAAATTCCGTGTGTAGCCACAAGCTACTATGGGCTCTAGCATAGTTGATTAAGTCATGCGAACTCTTACAGTGGTAGACTAGCAGATGTAGGGGAAAGTAGGTGTAACTGTCTACCCGATCGTAAGGTGCTAGTGCTTCTAAAAGACTATCTCTCGGTCATCTGTTTCTCAAACACCATGTAGTGCGAGAAATCCAACGGAGGAGATCGAGTCTCGTGGCGAAAAGTGCGCAAACCTCTGCAGAGTGTATAAACTAATCATGGTTAGCCATGTCCCCGGTTATGGACGTTTTGAGTATCTAGTACTTGGATTATCATGTGAATCTCATCATGTTACTTTAATTAATTATGTTGGGTTTAATGATGATGCTTAATTGGGATTGAGAGGATGTCTATCTTCTCAATGTTTAACAACCACCATGATAGTTAAATAAAATTTATTCCTTTGCATTAGGGAAAAATTTGCTTTATGCAAAGCTGTAACCATAGAGCTTTCCACCAGCCATATATGAATTTGGTATAGCTTTATTCTTTCATTACTCTCTATGTGTTACATTGCCAGCCTATTCCATGTGTTGACCCATTTTTGGGCTGCAACGTTCATGTTGCAGACTTTTTAGAGGACGAGTAAGGTGCCTTTAGGTCGTGGTTCTATACTCAGTGATGCCGTTGGAGTTGATGGACTCACTTATCTTCCAAGCCTTCCGCTGTTATTGTTATTAGATGGCCTTAAGCCATATTTATTGTAATAAGTTCTCTTTAGAGACATTCGATGTAATAAGTGTGTGATTGCTACTCTGTTATAAATCCTTCAAGTATTGTGTGTGTCAGCATTACTGATCCAGGGATGGCACTAAAGCATAGAGATCAGACTGTTTGAGGTCTGGTCGCTACAACCATAGAGAGTACAATATCCCACAAATCTAATTTGCTGACAGCTTCTTATAGCATGACATCACGCCACGGTCCGGTCATTATTCGAACTGTTTTCACAACCAGCTACTGCACGTAATGCGAGGTGGTTTCCTTGACACGTCTTGTCGAAGCAGAGATCGTGTCCCCTTATCGCGGGATTCTCATCAATACGGGCATGGGTAACCCAACCGTGCCATCAATCGTGGCGCTTGGGGAATAAGCGATTTTAATGGGCGAGTGGGGAGGCACACAGTTTCTACCGCCTTTATAAAGAGATATGGATTCTCCTCTTTCACCCACACCTTCTTCTTCCTCCATTCATCCATCCTCGCACGCTCGAGCTCCAGCGCCCTAGTTCTCACCTTCTCCGTACAGCCGTTCCAAACATGTCCGGAGCGGGAGGCAAGTGGATGGCCTCCTCCGTCAAGGAGGAGGACATTACGAAGCTCCGGGAGGCTGGATACTTGGCCGCAGACATTGCGCACCGGCTCCCAGACGCAGGGCAGATCGTTCCAACTCCACAACCCCACGAGAGGGTTGTGTTCCTCTCCCACTTCATCCGCGGACTGGGATTCCCCCTCCACCCATTCGTCCATGGGCTCATGTTTTACTATGGGTTAGATTTTCATGATCTGTCCCCTAATTTCATCCTCAACATCTCGGCGTTTATCGTCGTGTGCGGGGCCTTCCTTCGCATCAAACCGCACTTCGGTCTGTGGCTGCAAATTTTCAACGTGAAGCCAAAGATAGTGGTTGGCCAGCAAGCGGAGTGCGGAGGCGCTATGGTGGGCAAGATGCCTAGCGTCACCTGGCTCGAGGGCTCCTATGTGGAGACCATAAAGGGGTGGTAGTCGGGGTGGTTCTACATCACCGAGCAGTGTGACGACAACTGGGTGGCGGCCCTCGAATTCTGATCCAGCATCCCCATGTGGCTCACCTCCTGGAAGAAGAAGGGCCTAGCCTGGGGCGCGCCCGCGGAGCTGGCCGGACTCCAGAACTGCGTCAAAAATATGATAAACAAGAAGATCAAGCTTGTCAATGTGGTCCAGGTCATGCTCTTTCGCCGGATTCTCCCATGTCAAAGACGGGCATTCAACCTGTGGGAGTTCAATGCGGCCCAACAGCAGACGCTGCGAGAGCTCTTCGATACGACACACAAAGACGTCTGGAAGGTGTTGTTCAAGGCCAGTGAATCCTCCCACCACCGAGGACCGCGGACTCAGCGCCAAGCGCCACACCAATTCGGTAAGCATTATATATTTTGCAAGATGTGACTTTACTCAGTATATTTGTGGGAGGAATCTAAGCCATCGTACTGATTTAACAGGACTATGTGGCGACGGTGGAGCGGATCGATTGTCCGGCTCCGTTGCCTGAAGATCTAGCAACTGATCTCCTGACGGAGATGCTGTTTCCGGCGCCCTATGAGGTGTCGGAGAAGAAGGCCAAGAAGAAGGCCACGGGGACCAGAAAAAGTCTCCGGCGCAACGTGTTGTCGGACTCATCGTCAGAAGAAACCGAGGCGCACTCCTCCAACGACAACGGGGAGGAGGAAGAGGAAAACCCTCTCCCCCAAACCGAGGGGGAGAAGAAAAGGAAGGCCGCCCCTTCCGGGGAGGCCAAAGCGTCCAAGAAGGGAAGCACCCTCCCTCCGGACAACTCCACCACAGCCGCCTACAGCGATGAGGAGTGGCTACCCAGGGACAAGCCCCTAGCGAAGTCGTAAATATCCGGATACCATAGTACTTCTGGCATGTTTAGCTTTATGGCTTCTTTATCATGTCAAAATGTATTTGTGCAGTCCCTCCAAAGCCCACATCTACTTATCCTCCTCGGATGGGTCCTTGAGCTCATCGGAGATGAACAACTATTCGATCCCGACGGCCTCCACTCCCCGGCCCGCGGATGACACCGAGGTGTTATCTCAAAGGATACCGGGCTAGGGAGAGATAGTTCTGGAGGCGCCTCAAGGAGAGACCCCCGATGCCGGGCTCATAAGGGGGGAGATCCCCATGGATTCTGATGGGGGCCGCAGCAAGCTTGGCCCCCAGATGGATACTGCGTCGGAACCTCCAGTGGTTTCGGATTCAGGCAGGCAGCCCCTCGCCAAGGGGGGCGAGCCGCCTGTGCCGATGACCTCTGTCCATCCAGAGGCATCGGATAACTTGGCGGAAGCGCTTCAGAGTGCTTCCCTCGATGAAGGACACCATACTCTTATGAGTACGGTGATTGGGAAGGTTCAGTCTGCCAAAAGCGGATTGACCGAATCCTGCGCCAGCCTCCTGATACGTCTCCAACGTATGTATAATTTTTGATTGCTCCATGCTACTTTATCTACTGTTTTGGACTATATTGGGCTTTATTTTCCACTTTTATATTATTTTTGGGACTAACCTATTAACCGGAGGCCCAACCCAAAATTGTCGTTTTTTGCCTATTTCAGTGTTTCATAGAAACGGAATATCAAACAGAGTCCAGACGGAATGAAACCTTCGGGAACGTGATTTTCCAACCGAACGTGATCCAGGAGACTTGGACCCTACTCCAAGAAGTCCCAGAGGCGGTCACGAGGGTGG